>NW_027506902.1:311270-433770 GCF_052324685.1 Brachyhypopomus gauderio
TAGTTAGCTCTGTCCATAAGAACTTTACTTCTTGTTAGTTTTATTTTAAGTGCTTTTAATGTTGAACATAATGATCACAAAAGTAAGGTTTAGTTTACATTATAATGGGCTATGATCTCTCTCGCCTGCTGTGTGTGTGTGTGTGTGTGTGTGTGTGTGCGCGCACGCATATGTGTGTCTGGTCTTGTTATTGTGTGTGTGAGTGTGACCAACTGTCCCCAAAAATATATGAAAACATGAATATTTTAATATTAATGGGATAATCGACTGGGGTTCCCTTGAGGGAGGGAACTTACATATATGGTTGGGGTTTAGATTTAGGTGTGGGTACAGCATTACTATATCTATGGTCAATGAAAATACCTCACAAAGGTAGTAACAAGAGACGATGTACATGAGAGAGAGAAAGAAAGAGAGAGAGAGAGAGAAAGTGATGTGTGTGTGTGTGTGTGTGTGTGTGTGTGTGTGTGTGTGTGTGTGTGTGTATGCATGTGCACGCTGATACCATCATATGCTCATATGGCTGAGGTCAGGGATTTTTATATGTGTAGATTCTTCACAAGCGTAGAGTCGTCTGGCATTCCACACACGAAGCTCACAGCTTGTGCTGTCTGTCAGTTTGCTGATAAAACGTCGGTGCTGTTAGAGCCGTCATAGGAGGACACATCTGACCTTGCATCAGCTAGTGATTACAAAACAATCTTTGTGTCACTTTATAATAATAACTAGAACAATAAGCATCGTTACATATTCATAATAGAATGATAATAGAACTGGCTCTATACTGTATACTGTATGGTTTACCTGAACAATAAGAGTAATCAATGGCAGATGTCAAACTATATACTAAAAGCCATTCGAATTATTTTGTCCTATGCATTTACAAAATATTAGTGTCGTGTTTGAAAAAAAATACTATGAATTGAAAGGTATCCTCTGTTTAAATATTGTATTTCTATTTCTATTTTGCTTTGGACACTCAAAAAATACTGGCTTCAGTTCGTCATTCTAACGATTATATGTCAGGCAAGTTCATGCAGCAATTAGCGTTCCAAATGATGACTGGGGTTGATAGGAGGCCTATTTGTGAATGTGTGTTTAATCTGCTTGTTTCTCTTATCGGTGGGGAGTGGGGCTATTCACTCACCTCCTAACTTGCACCCACAGCCACCTCGTTAGGCACCTCTCTCTGTTATCCACATTTTAGAGTTGCGTGATCCGGCTGTCGTCATGCACGGTTGGAGAGTCACCCTCTATCCTGTTTGTCACTGGTTAGATTTGGACGGCGAGACCACCACTGGCGATATCTGATTTTACTGGGCCATCCCCAGTGCAGCAGCCACACTGGTAACAGTGTTGTGTGTGTTGTGTGTGTGTGGTGTGTGTGTGTGTGTGTGTGTGTGTGTGTGTGTGTGTGTGTGTGTGTGTGTGTGTGTGTGTGTGTGTGTGTGTGTGTGTGTGTGTGTGTGTGTGAGTGTGTGTGTGTGTGATGTGCTGTGAAGCTCTCAGGCCGCAGTGGCCGGAGTCTTTACACACATCTGTAAACAAGTCCAGCAGCCGGCCTGTGCGAGGAACTGAACACTGATACAGGACTGGAGAACAACTAACTGAACACTGATACAGGACTGGAGAACAACTAACTGAACACTGATACAGGACTGGAGAACAACTAACTGCACACTGATACAGGACTGGAGAACAGCTAACTGAACACTGATACAGGACTGGAGAACAACTAACTGCACACTGATACAGGACTGGAGAACAACTAACTGAACACTAATACAGGACTGGAGAACAACTAACTGAACACTGATACAGGACTGGAGAACAACTAACTGAACACTGATACAGGACTGGAGAACAGCTAACTGAACACTGATACAGGACTGGAGAACAACTAACTGCACACTGATACAGGACTGGAGAACAGCTAACTGAACACTGATACAGGACTGGAGAACAACTAACTGCACACTGATACAGGACTGGAGAACAGCTAACTGAACACTGATACAGGACTGGAGAACAACTAACTGCACACTGATACAGGACTGGAGAACAGCTAACTGAACACTGATACAGGACTGGAGAACAACTAACTGAACACTGATACAGGGCTGGAGAACAACTAATTGAACACTAATACAGGGCTGAAGAACAGCTAATTGAACACTGATACAGGACTGGAGAACAACTAACTGAACACTGATACAGGACTGGAGAACAGCTAACTGAACACTGATACAGGACTGGAGAACAACTAACTGAACACTGATACAGGACTGGGGAACAACTAATTGAACACTAATACAGGGCTGAAGAACAGCTAATTGAACACTGATACAGGACTGGAGAACAACTAACTGAACACTGATACAGGACTGGAGAACAACTAACTGCACACTGATACAGGGCTGGAGAACAACTAATTGAACACTAATACAGGACTGGAGAACAGCTAACTGAACACTGATACAGGACTGGAGAACAACTAACTGAACACTAATACAGGGCACAAGAACAGCTAACTGAACACTGATACAGGACTGGAGAACAGCTAACTGAACACTGATACAGGACTGGAGAACAACTAACTGCACACTGATACAGGACTGGAGAACAGCTAACTGAACACTAATACAGGGCACAAGAACAGCTAACTGAACACTGATACAGGACTGGAGAACAACTAACTGAACACTGATACAGGACTGGAGAACAGCTAACTGAACACTGATACAGGACTGGAGAACAACTAACTGCACACTGATACAGGACTGGAGAACAACTAACTGAACACTGATACAGGGCTGGAGAACAACTAACTGAACACTGATACAGGGCTGGAAAACAACTAACTGAACACTGATACAGGGCTGGAGAACAACTAACTGAACACTGATACAGGGCTGGAGAACAGCTAACTCAACACTGATACAGGGCTGGAGAACAACTAACTGCACACTGATACAGGACTGGAGAACAGCTAACTGAACACTGATACAGGACTGGAGAACAGCTAACTGAACACTGATACAGGGCTGGAGAACAACTAACTGCACACTGATACAGGACTGGAGAACAGCTAACTGAACACTGATACAGGGCTGGAGAACAACTAACTGCACACTGATACAGGACTGGATAACAGCTAACTGAACACTGATACAGGGCTGGAGAGTAGATAACTGATCAATGATGAAGGGCTGGAGAACAGATAACTGGAGAACAGATCACTGATTACTGCTGGTGTACAGCTAATGAACGACTGGTAAAGGGCAGAATAAATAAATGTTTAAGTTGGAGGCACATTACAGTGTGAGCTGCCTAATTGTTTGCAATGTTACAGAGAATATAGTCAAGCTGTACTACTGTATGTTATCATTATGAATGTTTATATATTACAATGATTGCAGAATAGATTGTAATAGCATTAAATTCTTTAGGATCTTTATTATTTTCCATATAATTATTTTGATGTAGAATATGTTGCCTTTTACTAGAATATTACAGAATGCTTTTTTGATGTTGATGGCAGAGTGTCAGACTTGAGAGGATTAATACAAGCTTCATAAATGAAATGAGACGATATCCTCAGACATTTAGAAAAATCTTTTCAGAGCCCTGAAACATGTTTTCAATAAGTATTAATATGACAGTTGATACTGTTGACTGCAGTGAACCTTTTGTGTTCATTACGTGACTATTTGTTACGTTTAGAGAGCTTACTTAGGATACATAACATGCCACTAATGTTTGTATTGCTTTTTAACTATTAGCCCGTTTCTAATTTTGTGATTTCTAACTATAACTACATTTTCAGAAAAAAATTTTTTTATACTATTTAAACTTATTAGTATAGAAAATATTTAAATTATTTCTGCAGAAGTAATAAAAGGCTCTTGTGATAACTACTGTTAAAGTACTGTTGTATCTGTTGTACTGTATTGTTCTTGAACTTCTCATTTTGGACTTTTCAGTATTATGTGTGTTCCAGTAGATCCTCAGTACAGTTTCAGTATTATACAGTGTGTTCCAGTAGATCAGTTTCAGTATTATCCTGTGTGTTCCAGGGGAGCCTCGGTATAGTTTCAGTATTATCAGTGTGTTCCTGTGGAGCCTCAGTATAGTTTCAGTATTATCTGTGTGTTCCTGTGGAGCCTCAGTATAGTTTCAGTATTTTCCTGTGTGTTCTTTGGAATTCCTCGTTAGGCCTTTATTTTATGTTGGTCATATTCTGCATTTCACCTCTGCTACTAGAACAGAGGTATGTGGGAACTTAACCCATGTGGACCAGCTGACCACAAATTACATGTGTTCATGCTTCCAGTATTCCATATTACCAGAGACAGGCTGTAGCATCGCACTGCTACAGTGAGAGCTGAGACAGGAAACATAACCCAGCGAGTTATACCACATCTGTTTAAAACAGAGAATCCATTAATTACTATTGTTTACTATTCCTCTGATGGACGTGCAAATTTTGTGATGTTGACTTGTGTATGTGTAGTAAAGAGCAAGTTAGCTCTGTGGAGATTAACTGCTGGGACAAAGCAGTCTAATTTTAACTTTAACCACACATACACAGAAACTATGAGGTACTAAACAGAGCTGAGGTGATGTGTAAATAAGGTGCACTTTTTCTTATAATTTTTTTATTGTTTAAAGACTCAAATCCCAAACTGTGATCCTGTATTATAGAAATGTGCACTAGGTATTATGTGATATTCTAATCTGCAAGTGTGCAAGAAGAAAATACAGATAAACAGTGATGAATCTGTTAGAACGAGAGTGGTGTCTGTCTCCAAATGACTACATAGGGATAACCAGATTCTCATCTCACAAGCATCTTGGACAGGAAATGTCTGTGGGTGTATCTATCGTGCATCTGCGTGTGTGTGGTAGGATGCAGCATGTGGCATCCAAGTAAGTAAGTGTGGTGTGGTGTGTGTGTGTGTGCTGTGTGAGTGCGTGCTGTGCGTGCTTGCGTGTGTGTGTGTGTGTGCGCGCCTCCACAGTTGTGCATAAGAGAAGCTTCTGTGTAGCTAAATGTGGACACCCAAAGAATCCTTCTCTTTTGAAGTCAGGTCAAATGTTGTTCAAAGTGCACATGTGCCGATGGATGTACCCTTGAGTGGTGTGTGTGTGTGTGTGTGTGTGTGTGTGTGTGTGTGTGTGTGTCTGTGTGTGTGTGTCTGTGTGTGTGTGTGTGTGTCTGTAGGGTGTGTGTGTCTGTCTCTGTGTGTGTGTGTGTGTGTGTGTGTGTGTGTGTGTGTGTGTGTGTGTGTCTGTAGGGTGTGTGTGTGTGTGAGTGTGTGTGTGTGTGTGTGTGTGTGTGTGTGTGTGTGTGTGTGTGTGTGTGTGTGATAAGGAGAGGGAGATAAGGAGAGAGAGGTGGAGCTAGGTGGTGTATGAGGGCCCTGAGGGTGAAGCCCAGGTGTGCTGAAGCCTTTGCTTTCATTAGGCATGTGATTATTATTCAGAGATAAATAGATACATATGGAAATGGTAGAACTCTGCTCCCTTTCTCTCTCTCTCTCTCTCTCTCTCTCTCTCTCTCTCTCTCTCTCTCTCACACACACACACACACACACACTCACACACACACACACACACACACACACACACACACACACACACACACACACACACACACACACACAGTCTCGGCTTTGTATCCCCTGATCTGTCTGAACATTCATGACTCCTCTTAATGACCATAATTGTGTCCCACTATCTCTTTCCCTCTCTTTCTCTCCAGCTCTGTCTGTCTTTCTCCCTCTCTCACATGAATACACACGCACACACACACACACACACACACACACACACACACACACACACACACACACACACACACACACATAGTAATGCGGCATCTTCTAAGCTTACAAAAATCCCATGTCAGCATCTTCCTTTAACCCTGCCATTCACACAAATTATTGGCTTGCAGGTCGTGGAGCAGTAGTTCAAACAATGTTTAGCAGTATGCAGACAGACACATGCACACATTTTCTCTCTCTCTCTCTCTCTCTCTCTCTCTCTCTCTCCCTCTCTCCCTCCCTCCCTCCCCTCACTGGCCTACTGTAGGATGCAGTGTGTTTGGGCTTTTGTAAGTAGGGCAGTATGAAGGAGAGACAGGGTTACGTAAAGAGTTGAAGAGGGACACAGGTTAATGTATAGACAGAAACTGAGAAAGGAAATATAAGAGAATGGAGTGAGAATTATATAAGGAGCTGAAGAAAATGGACCCACTGGGTTATATAAACTGAAAATGTCCTCGAAGCCGTCCAGTATCCACAGACACACGACACAGAATCAGTGAAACAGATTTTGTTTTGTACACAGTAAGGACATTCTCAAGTATTGAGCGTCACATCGACCGTGTTTGTCTTCTCCAACAGGTATTACTACAACAAGAGGATCCTGCATAAAACTAAAGGAAAACGCTTTACCTACAAGTTCAACTTCAACAAGCTGGTTCTCGTCAACTACCCCTTCATAGACATGGGGTCATCAGGTACAGGCCGTTCCGTTCTCCGCCACACACACTCACACACACACACACACACTGCCTGCACACTGTCTTTTAACCTCCCACACAAACATTACGGCACGCACGTGTGTGAGCCTACTCATTGTGTTCCTACTCCCACGCCGGTGACATGCGCACACACACACACAACCTACTGCTTTTCCATCTCTCTCTCTCTCTCTCTCTCTCTCTCTCTCTCTCTCTCTCTTTCTCTCTCTTTATCTCTCTCTCTCTTTTTCTCTTTCTATCGCTCTCTTTCTCTCTCTCTCTCTCTTTCTCTCTTTTTTCTCTTTCTATCGCTCTTTCTTTCTCTCTCTCTCTCTCTCTCTCTCTTTAAACATTCCTATCTTTCTCTCATCCTCCTTTCATCTCTCCCTCCCTCTCTCCCTCCCCAGGAGTGGGTGTACCCCAGAGCGCCCCCCCAGTACCCACGGGGGCCGTGACTCATTTCCGCTTCCCCCCCTCCACCCCGTCGGAGGTTCTGTCCCCCAGTGCGGAGGAGCTGCGCAGCCCGGGGGTGTTCGCCGGCGTGGGGCGCCGTCTGGCCCGCGGCTCCGTCTCCGACTGCAGCGACGGCACCTCCGTCAACTCCGAGGTGGACGAGGGGGGCGGTGGCGAGGAGCGAGCCCCGGAGAGGGGCTACCGCGCCGCCCCGCACCCCCGCCCGCCCCACGACGGCATGTTCCGCATGTACGCCGGGGGCGGAGCCCCGAGAGGCCACCGCCCACCGGACGCGGCGGCCCACCGGGTCCACCCGGAGCCGCTGTCGCCCTTCCCCGTGTCGCCCCTGCCCGGGGCGGGAGGCTCCGCCCTGCTGGCCCCGCCTCTCTCGCCGGCGCTGTCCATGACGCCGGGCTCCCACCTGCCCTACACGCCGTCGCCCAGCCTGTCGCCCATGCCGGGCTCCATCTTCTCCTTCAACCCCGAGGACATGCAGCGCTACCTGCAGGCCCACACGCAGAGCGTCTACAACTACCACCTCAGCCCGCGGGCCTTCTTCCACTACCCCAACATCGTGGTCCCGCAGCCCCACCGGCCCGACAAGGCCCTCCCCGGGGTCTCGGCCGCCGCCGAACGGCCCTCCGTGCTCGCCCACCAGGCCCCCGGCCACTCCCACCCTCACCCGGTCGCCGCCCACCCCCTCCCCCTGCCCGACGAGCCCCACCCCTCGCCCTTCAAGTTCAAGCTGCAGCCGCCACCCCCGGGCCGCCGGCAACAGCGGGAGGCGCAGGGGAGGCAGGGCTCGCTCTCCTCCGGCTCCTCGCTGTCGTTCGGCAGCGAGCTGACCTCGGGCGGAGGGGGCGCGGGCCTCCTCTCCACCTCCTCGTCCAGCGGCTCCGTCAGCAGCGTCGGCCTGCCCAAGATCAAGGTACTGACCGCAGCGACGCTCGTCCTTAACGAACGTCTTTATCCGTAAACGTTGACGCACGAACACGGTCTGCTCCGCTGTGTCTTTAACCTCCACCTTTACCGCGCAGGTGGAGCCCATCTCCGACATCGAATCGGAAGAGGAGGTGGAGGTCACCGACATCAGCGACGAGGACGCGGACGAGCGCGACGAAGAGACCGACCCCTTCGCCTCCCACCGCCTCTACCGCCACCACCACCACCTCCACCACCACCACCTCCACCACCACCCTCACATCTTCAGGCGGCAGTCCAACGGCACGGTGGCCCCCACCCTCCCCTACGACGATCTGGAGGAGGACGTCTTCAAAGCCCCCGCCCCGCCCTCGCTCTTCGGCCCGCCCGCGTCCTCGCCCCGCGCCAGCCCCGTGGTGAAGACCGAGCCCGGCACGCCCCCGGCTCTGGGCGGCCCGGTCCCCGGCCCGGCCTCCGCCGGGGCCCAGTGCATCCCCCTGAAGCTGCGCTTCAAGCGGCGCTGGGACCAGGAGCAGCACACGGAGGAGGAGGACAAGAAGGTGCGGGGGGGGGAGGAGAGGGAGGGGCAGCGGGCGGAGGGGGGCGGCACCCCCCCTCACGGCCAGCGCAAGATCAGCACCGAGCTGCACCGCGCCACCGCCCAGCTGTCCCTGGAGAACAAGGACTGCTGACGTCCACGGCCGGAGCTCCGCCCCCCCCCCCCCCCCCCCCCCCCCCCCCCCGGGAACGAGGGACGCCACGCCCACGAGACTCCAGACACTCGTGTAAGAGAAGGATGACACTGACGGAGGAACACACACCAGCTCTCGTGTCCGGCACGCACACCTATACAGCAGCCCGGAGCTGAAGACTGACTAGTGCCTCCACCCTCCTCCACCACCACCACCTCTGGACATGCTTCTACCAGCATACACGTTGCTACATCTAATGATGACCATAACTCGGGAAGGAACGACACACACACACACACACACACACACACACACACAAACACACAAACATTGACCCTCAGGAGTCTTTGACCTTTGTGAAAGGGATTTTTATTCAGTGAAGTGCCTGCAGGCGAATCCGTCCACCCCCCCAGAACCCCCCCAGCGCGGAGGCAGAGACGGAGCCGCTTGTGCACGTACGTCGTCAGACGGGCCAGCGCTCACACCAGAGACACCGCACTTCACACAGACTGGTGGAGATGCTCTATAAGCTGTGCTATAGATACACATAACCAGCCTGGCCAAATCCCTCAGGGATCCTACACACACACACACACACACACACACACACACACACACACACACACACACACGGATAATCCCCAGCTGTCACCTGTATGAAGCTTGACCTGGAAATAGAAGTGTTCAGAATGCTTCTTATGTTGATTTATAACCATGATCATTGTTCTGTGATCATTTTGGGAAAACAAGCCCAGATTGTTGCGTGTGTGTGTGTGTGTGTGTGTGTGTGTGTGTGTGTGTGTGTGTGTGTGTGTGTGTGTGTGTGTGTGTGTGTGTGTGTGTGTGTGTAAGTGATCCTTCTGTATGCAGGTTCTCAGGATTTCTCTTCTCTTTATCTAAACCAGTTCACCTCTCCCTCCCTCCTTCTCTTTTCCTCACACTTTCTAACTCTCTTTCTGTGCCTCTCTTCCCCCCCCCCCCCTCTATGGGACCACATCTGATACTGTTGTATTTAATCCTTGTATTGTCCTGAAAGAACTCAGGCCCACAGTTCAAGAGCCCCGCCCCCTCACCCCCTTCATGGGTAAGCGAAGGCGGAGCTTCACATCCGAACACGCCCTGTGTGGACGTCTCCACTCCGCTCGCCATGCAGCCCAATTGGGTCGTGACCTCTGCTCTCTGATTCCTCCTCCTGACCAGGGTGCCCCCCCCCCCCGACACACACACTTCAAGCTATTAACGGCATAAGGTGCTAGTGGTTTGGACCCAGCGCAGGGTGAGGCGTTACTGCCACGAGGCCTTGAAGCGTGTAGGTGTCGTTACTGCGGTGAGAAGCCATGTTTAAAAGGAACACAGTGTGCTTTCGCCCTGTTGGTGTAAACAGTTGCGCAGCAGTGACTAAACACCGGGCAGCGTGAGGCTAGACGTCCTTGCTCCGCCCATCCAAGCACACTAAATTGGAAGTCCACGCCCACCCCGCCATGCCCCGCCCCACGCCACGCCCGCCCCTCCCGGCTGCACTAGGGCCCAAGGCTTCATGTTGATGGGCAAACTTTCATCACCAGCATGGCAGATCTCGTAATCCTGGGAAGTGTAGATTCATACGTCCTACACACTAACTGTAATATAGCAGTATGAGGCCAGAATTGAACCAGTCACTGCCTCTCTGCATGTTGAGAGGAAAGGATGGAGATACACTCTAACTATCCTGTTATATTTACAGGACTGTGGTTGATGGCTATATATATATCGTAAGCTGCAATTGTGAATCTATAGCATTAAATAATATTATAATATGAAATAATGAATCTGTTTCGAAAGAGACTTTGATTTGAAAGGACCGGAGCCTTTTCTTGGCTCGTGTATTTGTGGTAGGAAGATGTTTTTTATATGTGTGTATGACAAAGAAACGGGGTCAAAGAGCGAAAGACAAAATCATACAGAACATTCTAGAAGGACGCAGAAGCAGATCTCTGAACCTCATCTGATGCAAGTTCTTTCAACCTCTATGCTCTTCTACATGTCAGCTGTGTGTGTCTGTGTGTGTGTGTGTGTTTGCCTGTTTGTTCCCCTACAAACAGCTTAAAATTCTGTGTTGTGGGCTTCACGAAGGAGAGAACACTCAAGCACAATGTTGGATTAGAGACTCGGTCAGGGGGCCAATCAGGTCTAGGGGAGAGGGTGGAGTTTGTACCCCACCTGCAGGAAGAGGAAGTCGAGCAATGTCACAGATCCTATTGGGCATATTGTTCACACTGTACAGTATTTAAATGTTAACGGAACTGGCAACCTCGATGGCGACACTTCTCACGCCCTCTGTCCTTCCCACCTTTCGTGTACTCGTGTATGTAACAGATAGTTGCCTTACTCCCTCTTCAACCAATCAGCTTCTCCATTGACATTTATCCCACCCAGGAGCCGCACCCACTTTTCTGACCAGCCGAATGATGATTCGCTAGCGCATCGGTTTCTCACTGGGACTGAGGGGTGGGGCTCTGCACAGGCTGATGGTTTTGAAGGAGTAAGACCTCACTGACAGGCTGTTGGGCCAGGGGGGTGGGGGCAGCACCTTCATGTCTCCATAACGTCATAACGTATGTTCCTTCTGATGTCAAAGTTGCTGGTTATCATAATTATCATTATTGACCTTTTTTTTAGTGGTGAAATTTTTTTCCTCATGTTGTAGTCATAAGTTCGTCACTGAAAAGATCCGTTCGAGAGTCTCCCTCCCATTATCCCGACCACGTGTTATAAATGTAACATTTAAAATGTTTTACCTTTGTAAGATAACTAAAAACTGTAATTATATTTCAGGCTGTTATCATGGAGACAGACGCTATTGGAGGTGGGGGGGGCAGGATGTGCATTCGATTTTAACTCCAGTCACTTCATGTTATTGTTATTTTGTAATGTTACTCTTCTTTTGAGCTCCTGCATTTCTTTTTCATTTGTGGGATTACTTAATTTGAAAATGAACTGTACTGCTTTACTGTGTACTAGTCTCTATCTGTACCTTTCTTCTCTCTTCATGTCTGTGGTTTCACAACTCATAATGACAGGTTGAGTTTTAATAACAATGTAACGTTTTATTATTCTTTCGTTCATTTTTTTGTGTTTTAAACGTAATCAGGGTTAATTAAACTGGTTAATACCACCTGAGCAACCTGTTTCTTGTGGCTTTTTGAAACATGTGTCTTGTGTTTTGTTGTTTGTTTGTTTGTTTGTGTGTGTGCGCACGAGTGCGTCTGCTTCCGTGGAGTTCACAGCACCGCCACATTACACACCGACGCCGCTTCCCTCGGCTCTCACGTTCAGCGCGAGGTTTTCCTTGAAATGTGTCGTGTCTGTGCTCAGCTGCTCGGGGCCGTCCACCACATCCGCCCCGTGGACCCACACTGCACCCTGCACGAGCGGGGCAGGGGCGGAGCAGCTGGCGGCCAGGTGCACGCTGCCTTCACACTTAAGTGCATACAGAAGGGCAGGAAGTGGAGGAGAAACAGGAAGTGGAATAGAGGCAGACAGACCGGATGAAAGGAAAAAGGACGATACGAGGACAATGAATTATAGAAAAGAAAAAGGAATTGACCGAAGGAATTTGACACCTTCCCGTCGTTAACTTCTTTATAATGACCTATTATCTCCCCCTGGTGTTTGTATAGAGGGACTGCAGGCAGGGAGTCAGTATATTCAGTAGGTCACTAACTAGAAAAACAATGTTTATTTTACCATTTTGAAATGTATTCATGGAACATTAATTTTTGTATTATAAATTAGTAGATTATTATTATCATTGCTATATTGATTGTGCACTCAGAGCACATGCAACCATAACACGTGTTTGTAAGTGGATGTATCAGCTTCCTAAGTGCAGACACACATGTAATGTAATGCAGTCAACAAAGTGGCATCACTTCAACTCAAGCTTCCCTGCACAACCTGCTCACACCGACATGTCAGGTGCCACAGAGCCAGATTAATCAGTATAACCATTCACACTGGATTAATCCTGATTAAACCGACTGCTCCGGTTCTGTTGTGCATGATCTCCGCCAGTTTTTTTCTCACCATTTTCCCTCTCCCTCCTTTCGCCTCATTACTTGTCTGTCATCTCTCCCCCCCCCCCCCCCCCCCCTTCATTTGTCAGTCCTGTCACTGTCTGTCTTTTTAGGAGGTGGTAAAGCTGGTCAGATGCCCCAGTGTTCCCTGCGGTGGGGGGACGGATCCGTGACAGGTCAGTGACATGACACTGCTTTGCTGAAAGAGAGGGGCTGTTGTCATAGTGAGGGTCAGGTCAAAGGGCGAGACCCCAGCAAGGAGGTGGTGCTAATGTGGTATTTCATTGAGGTGTCACAATAGGCTGAATCACTCTCTACTATTTCACGGTAGTGAGAACTTTCTGGAACCTCTCACTTTTCTCCTCATTTCTCTCCTTTGTTGTTGTTTGAAATAAGCAAAACCCTTTGGAACTTGAACGAGGAGATGAAGAACCGGCACTAAATGCAACAGTGATGACTCAAAACCTTTCAAAATGCTGCTGGTTATAAACTACCAAGGTGAACTTCAGGAAGAAATTTTCTCTCACAGGGCTTCACAGTTTCTAGAAAACAACGCATACATGCAGAACAAAGTCCTGTGACACTCTCTCCACTATCACTCCCAGTTGTATGGGACTTTTTGACCTTCACCTTCAGATTGGTTTTCTCAGCATGTGGATGCTAATTTAAGAAAGAAATTGCTTCATTTCACTATCACTAAATGAGAGTTCTTGCGTCGTTTATTAAAATATTGAACATCCCTTGTGTACAATGTCATATGCAACCACCAGGTGGCGCCTACGATCAACCCTGATGGTGCGTGACAGTCTACAACAGATTATGTAACGGTTACTATGTAACTTTGAGAAAGTGCTTCATATGTTTACGCGGTGCATGTGCGTCTGTGTAAGAATATGTATGTTACAGTAAGTGTATGTGGGTTATATGCTATGTGCCATGCATTCTCTAAACACTTTTTTGTCAAAAATATACTTTAAAGTATTACAAGTTCTCATAAGGTAATTTCAGATATTGCACTTTCTTGTCATATTGCAGAATATCATGGGACTTCTCTTATATGACGGTATTTTATCGCTCAATAGCCGGTAGCATTGTACTATTTGTCAAGCACGGGGTTAAACAAGTACGCCAAGCCACGCCCCTACCATCCAGCTGGTGGCAACATGCATGATGACTTCACCGCTGCGCATGGTCATTGGCTCTCGGACGTGGACCATCTCGCCAATCGTAGGTCGACAAGATGACGTCAACAAAAAGGCCAGTTAAGCTTGCATAGAAGAGGCGGGGCAAAGCAATGCCGACGTCAGAGACAACTGAAGTACGCGCTGTGATTGGCTGTTGGATTCGAGGCGAGGGTCTGTTGCTGAGAGAAAAGAGAGCAAAACTAGAAAAAAATGAGAGCAAGGAGGAGAAAGAAAGTCGACTGATTTCGGTGTCTCTACTCTCAGAACTATATTAGTTTTAGAAACACGGGCAGGCTACACGGTTTGGGACGGGTTATTTTTCCCTTTCACTGCATTCCCTTTCGCACTCTGCACTTACAAAACTCACTGGTATTAAATTGATTAGCAGAAAAGTATCGTGCTAATGTAGAACTGTACACTTTAAAGACGGGTCTTTATCCCAGTACAAGGGACCCAGAGTTTGGTACTGTCTGGGCATGGTGTGCTGCGCTGTCGGCTGGGGTAAACATGCCCCGTTATTAAGGAGAGGAGGCTCGTGTAGTCTCATTGGCTAACGCTACTTCAGCCCCTCCCAAGTACCCGCCTACACTCTGTTCCTATGGTTCCCAGAGCTCTAATTGGATACTGTAAACTTCTTGAGAGAAGGCCGGCTGAAATTTCTATTTGCTTATACTGTATGTCAATAATGTCTACTTTGACAACTTGGCCCGCCCTCTAGTTTGTCCGTCGATGCCTATAGGCTACTGTATCTGTCTGCGAGCTCTGATTGGTCAGGCGAGCCAGCTGTTAGTGGTTCATTCACCATTTTGTGACTGTAGTGGAAAAGGGACGCGGATAGTTTTTTAATCCCTATCTGAGTTCCTGTGGGGGAGAAAGAGATGTTTAAGGCTGAACCACAAAGTTAAATCCCCGATAGACAAGATCCATGGACGGCCGTTGGATGCTACAAATACCCGCACAAGACACCTCGGCTGCAGTTTGCACCGTAAATCTTTCGGTTGCCACCTATTTCTGTATTTGGGTGAGTTGTGATGACTAAAAAAGCAAACTAACTCTCGATATGTCGTTTATTACCGGTTATCGGTCCTACCGAGCGAGCGTGTGAACGAAAGGGGAAGGAAAACACCTCACCAAATATCATGGAAGGGAAAAAAGAGCAGAGGAGGGGGGTGGGGATGCAGTTTAAACTTTGTTAAATGTTTAACGCCGGTATTACACGCAAGTTTTGGGGTTATCGGTTTGATGGACGTTTCTCTCCTTCACTGTCATACGTCCTGTGCAACTTGTGACATGCGTGTAGATACTGCACGTTGGCTGCCCGAGCTGGGAGCACTACGCGGTTTTACCCTCGACTCGGGTCGCCTACACTATTACTATGCATAAACGCAATGGCGCCAACCGCTAATGAATGATGCCTAACGCACTTACTTTACTGTCACCGTCACACTTCTCACCTCATACTCCGCCACGGTGCCTGACATCATTTGCAACTTTACTACGTGCACGCCGTGTCGAGTACAAATCCGCCGGGAACTGTTTTTGTGCAAACTAAATCAAGTTTTTTTTTTTTAATCGATTGGAGTAGCTGGTTTCACATATTTAAAGATTTTCCTAATTCTCTCACAAGGTCTTTCCACCGGAGACGCGACGGTCTGTACGTTGAACGGTCATGGATGTCCCCAGACACACAGCACTGACATTGTGAGGCTCGAGTACTACGACGGTTTCGTGCGCGATCTGACGGTTCAGTTGTTGATATAAAATGTCTTGCTGTTAATGTAGGTGGAATAATCCCTTTTCTATCAGTAGAAACAGCTAAACAGCAGATGACCTCAAAGGTCTTCTTAAAGTAGCATTTTTCAAATACTTTTAATAGAAAAGTATTACTCAGTAATATTCATGCATCTTACTGGGGCTGTCAGTATGCATTTCATGCATTTCCCCTTAAATTTCTCCTTTATCATTAAAAAATATATATTTCCCAGGTTGTCATGTAAATATGCTCTCTGAAATTCATGCATTCTGCAGTTATTAGTGCCTCCGTGATGATGGCTTGCTCTGCTTGCATTAAGAGGCAATGAGAAGTGCTTTTTTCATCAGGTGCAGTTTTTCACTCCGTGCTGCTTCACTAATGGAAGGGGGCCCCTGTCCTTTTAGCCCTGTGAACCTTCCTGGGTGGGTGAGATTAAAGAACCAATACGTGTCCATCTCTCCGACGGCCGCTGTTGAGTCATGGTGGTCGGGAGAGGCGTCGTGGAACGTGCAGGTGGCACTGCTGCTCAGCTACGTCACACTCGGTCCACACAGCCTCGGCGTCTGTCCACACTCCTCCATGGGTGACGCTTGCTTCAAGGAGGAAACAAAATTGCAGCGCGCTAAAAGCGCTCAGGAGGCTCCCCGGGAGGCTGTGCGGCTTCAGAGAGGGGGCGCAGAGATGCGCCCACAACATCAGACGTTCGGCCCCTGCCCGTGGCATACGCTTCTCCGCTCTGCCTGAATGTTTTTGCACCCTTGGCTTTTTTTGTCGTTGTTGTTGTACATACGTGAAAGCATCGGTACCCCGGTGGCCCGTTTTTAGTCTACCATCGGGGGGGGGGGGGGAGCGATGGGCATTGTGCAGAGGAGTGGAAGGGCAGAGTGTTGGCGAGGGGGTTTTGGGCCTTGGTGCGACGCTCCGTCACCGCTGCTGGTGCAGACCAGTGTCCTGCTGACTGCCCAAACGTGGGCTCGGCGACTGCAGTGTGTCTCGCTGCCCAGCACCGCTGCACGTCCGCTACACACACTCAGCCCAGCATCGGTTCGGATGTTGTGTAACACAGGGTGGAGTGTCTGTGATTTTTTTATGATCAAATGTCCCCGTGTTTTTAAGGTGTGTGTGTGTGTGTGTGTGTGTGTGAGATGGTGCAGTCAGGCAGTGCCAGAGCACTCGTTCTACGGCTCAGTGCTCTGGCACTGTAGATGGTTGGCACGGTGGTATCACAGTTCTGTGAACATCTTCATATGTCGGTTTGGACCATCCAAGTGTTTGTGAAACGTTTTAGTAAGAACAATCTTTAAACGCAGTGTGTGTGTGTGTGTGTGTGTGTGTGTGTGTGAGAGAGAGAGAGAGAGAGTGTGGGAGAGAGAGAGAGAGTGGGAGGGATGCATTACTGCTGCATGATGCGCTATCACTATCCTTCTCTGAGAGAGTTATGAAAAGTTTAGTGATATTAGGCCTGTTTGTCCCAATAAAAAGCCTCTCATGTCCAATACCAGCACACTAACATGTACTAACATGTTTATTAAACAGCATTTATAACTTTTTACCATTCTCCTTAATACATATTATTCATTGACTACTGAGAATTATTCAATAACTACAAACTAATAGAGCAGGGACTTAGATTGAGGAATGAGTTTTGATCCACTGGCAAGTTATTGGAGTTTAAAAAACTTGTTTTACTAATCTTCATCCTGAATAAACAGTATGTTGTTTTTAGATGTTTGTTTATTTTTGTTGATTTATTTGTTTGTTTTTTGTGGGGGGGAGGGGGGGCTAGTGAGCTTGGTTACTGAGAAGAGCTAGTTAGCTCTGTCCATAAGAACTTTACTTCTTGTTAGTTTTATTTTAAGTGCTTTTAATGTTGAACATAATGATCACAAAAGTAAGGTTTAGTTTACATTATAATGGGCTATGATCTCTCTCGCCTGCTGTGTGTGTGTGTGTGTGTGTGTGTGTGTGCGCGCACGCATATGTGTGTCTGGTCTTGTTATTGTGTGTGTGAGTGTGACCAACTGTCCCCAAAAATATATGAAAACATGAATATTTTAATATTAATGGGATAATCGACTGGGGTTCCCTTGAGGGAGGGAACTTACATATATGGTTGGGGTTTAGATTTAGGTGTGGGTACAGCATTACTATATCTATGGTCAATGAAAATACCTCACAAAGGTAGTAACAAGAGACGATGTACATGAGAGAGAGAAAGAAAGAGAGAGAGAGAGAGAAAGTGATGTGTGTGTGTGTGTGTGTGTGTGTGTGTGTGTGTGTGTGTGTGTGTGTATGCATGTGCACGCTGATACCATCATATGCTCATATGGCTGAGGTCAGGGATTTTTATATGTGTAGATTCTTCACAAGCGTAGAGTCGTCTGGCATTCCACACACGAAGCTCACAGCTTGTGCTGTCTGTCAGTTTGCTGATAAAACGTCGGTGCTGTTAGAGCCGTCATAGGAGGACACATCTGACCTTGCATCAGCTAGTGATTACAAAACAATCTTTGTGTCACTTTATAATAATAACTAGAACAATAAGCATCGTTACATATTCATAATAGAATGATAATAGAACTGGCTCTATACTGTATACTGTATGGTTTACCTGAACAATAAGAGTAATCAATGGCAGATGTCAAACTATATACTAAAAGCCATTCGAATTATTTTGTCCTATGCATTTACAAAATATTAGTGTCGTGTTTGAAAAAAATACTATGAATTGAAAGGTATCCTCTGTTTAAATATTGTATTTCTATTTCTATTTTGCTTTGGACACTCAAAAAATACTGGCTTCAGTTCGTCATTCTAACGATTATATGTCAGGCAAGTTCATGCAGCAATTAGCGTTCCAAATGATGACTGGGGTTGATAGGAGGCCTATTTGTGAATGTGTGTTTAATCTGCTTGTTTCTCTTATCGGTGGGGAGTGGGGCTATTCACTCACCTCCTAACTTGCACCCACAGCCACCTCGTTAGGCACCTCTCTCTGTTATCCACATTTTAGAGTTGCGTGATCCGGCTGTCGTCATGCACGGTTGGAGAGTCACCCTCTATCCTGTTTGTCACTGGTTAGATTTGGACGGCGAGACCACCACTGGCGATATCTGATTTTACTGGGCCATCCCCAGTGCAGCAGCCACACTGGTAACAGTGTTGTGTGTGTTGTGTGTGTGTGGTGTGTGTGTGTGTGTGTGTGTGTGTGTGTGTGTGTGTGTGTGTGTGTGTGTGTGTGTGTGTGTGTGTGTGTGTGTGTGTGTGTGTGTGTGTGTGTGAGTGTGTGTGTGTGTGATGTGCTGTGAAGCTCTCAGGCCGCAGTGGCCGGAGTCTTTACACACATCTGTAAACAAGTCCAGCAGCCGGCCTGTGCGAGGAACTGAACACTGATACAGGACTGGAGAACAACTAACTGAACACTGATACAGGACTGGAGAACAACTAACTGAACACTGATACAGGACTGGAGAACAACTAACTGCACACTGATACAGGACTGGAGAACAGCTAACTGAACACTGATACAGGACTGGAGAACAACTAACTGCACACTGATACAGGACTGGAGAACAACTAACTGAACACTAATACAGGACTGGAGAACAACTAACTGAACACTGATACAGGACTGGAGAACAACTAACTGAACACTGATACAGGACTGGAGAACAGCTAACTGAACACTGATACAGGACTGGAGAACAACTAACTGCACACTGATACAGGACTGGAGAACAGCTAACTGAACACTGATACAGGACTGGAGAACAACTAACTGCACACTGATACAGGACTGGAGAACAGCTAACTGAACACTGATACAGGACTGGAGAACAACTAACTGCACACTGATACAGGACTGGAGAACAGCTAACTGAACACTGATACAGGACTGGAGAACAACTAACTGAACACTGATACAGGGCTGGAGAACAACTAATTGAACACTAATACAGGGCTGAAGAACAGCTAATTGAACACTGATACAGGACTGGAGAACAACTAACTGAACACTGATACAGGACTGGAGAACAGCTAACTGAACACTGATACAGGACTGGAGAACAACTAACTGAACACTGATACAGGACTGGGGAACAACTAATTGAACACTAATACAGGGCTGAAGAACAGCTAATTGAACACTGATACAGGACTGGAGAACAACTAACTGAACACTGATACAGGACTGGAGAACAACTAACTGCACACTGATACAGGGCTGGAGAACAACTAATTGAACACTAATACAGGACTGGAGAACAGCTAACTGAACACTGATACAGGACTGGAGAACAACTAACTGAACACTAATACAGGGCACAAGAACAGCTAACTGAACACTGATACAGGACTGGAGAACAGCTAACTGAACACTGATACAGGACTGGAGAACAACTAACTGCACACTGATACAGGACTGGAGAACAGCTAACTGAACACTAATACAGGGCACAAGAACAGCTAACTGAACACTGATACAGGACTGGAGAACAACTAACTGAACACTGATACAGGACTGGAGAACAGCTAACTGAACACTGATACAGGACTGGAGAACAACTAACTGCACACTGATACAGGACTGGAGAACAACTAACTGAACACTGATACAGGGCTGGAGAACAACTAACTGAACACTGATACAGGGCTGGAAAACAACTAACTGAACACTGATACAGGGCTGGAGAACAACTAACTGAACACTGATACAGGGCTGGAGAACAGCTAACTCAACACTGATACAGGGCTGGAGAACAACTAACTGCACACTGATACAGGACTGGAGAACAGCTAACTGAACACTGATACAGGACTGGAGAACAGCTAACTGAACACTGATACAGGGCTGGAGAACAACTAACTGCACACTGATACAGGACTGGAGAACAGCTAACTGAACACTGATACAGGGCTGGAGAACAACTAACTGCACACTGATACAGGACTGGATAACAGCTAACTGAACACTGATACAGGGCTGGAGAGTAGATAACTGATCAATGATGAAGGGCTGGAGAACAGATAACTGGAGAACAGATCACTGATTACTGCTGGTGTACAGCTAATGAACGACTGGTAAAGGGCAGAATAAATAAATGTTTAAGTTGGAGGCACATTACAGTGTGAGCTGCCTAATTGTTTGCAATGTTACAGAGAATATAGTCAAGCTGTACTACTGTATGTTATCATTATGAATGTTTATATATTACAATGATTGCAGAATAGATTGTAATAGCATTAAATTCTTTAGGATCTTTATTATTTTCCATATAATTATTTTGATGTAGAATATGTTGCCTTTTACTAGAATATTACAGAATGCTTTTTTGATGTTGATGGCAGAGTGTCAGACTTGAGAGGATTAATACAAGCTTCATAAATGAAATGAGACGATATCCTCAGACATTTAGAAAAATCTTTTCAGAGCCCTGAAACATGTTTTCAATAAGTATTAATATGACAGTTGATACTGTTGACTGCAGTGAACCTTTTGTGTTCATTACGTGACTATTTGTTACGTTTAGAGAGCTTACTTAGGATACATAACATGCCACTAATGTTTGTATTGCTTTTTAACTATTAGCCCGTTTCTAATTTTGTGATTTCTAACTATAACTACATTTTCAGAAAAAAATTTTTTTATACTATTTAAACTTATTAGTATAGAAAATATTTAAATTATTTCTGCAGAAGTAATAAAAGGCTCTTGTGATAACTACTGTTAAAGTACTGTTGTATCTGTTGTACTGTATTGTTCTTGAACTTCTCATTTTGGACTTTTCAGTATTATGTGTGTTCCAGTAGATCCTCAGTACAGTTTCAGTATTATACAGTGTGTTCCAGTAGATCAGTTTCAGTATTATCCTGTGTGTTCCAGGGGAGCCTCGGTATAGTTTCAGTATTATCAGTGTGTTCCTGTGGAGCCTCAGTATAGTTTCAGTATTATCTGTGTGTTCCTGTGGAGCCTCAGTATAGTTTCAGTATTTTCCTGTGTGTTCTTTGGAATTCCTCGTTAGGCCTTTATTTTATGTTGGTCATATTCTGCATTTCACCTCTGCTACTAGAACAGAGGTATGTGGGAACTTAACCCATGTGGACCAGCTGACCACAAATTACATGTGTTCATGCTTCCAGTATTCCATATTACCAGAGACAGGCTGTAGCATCGCACTGCTACAGTGAGAGCTGAGACAGGAAACATAACCCAGCGAGTTATACCACATCTGTTTAAAACAGAGAATCCATTAATTACTATTGTTTACTATTCCTCTGATGGACGTGCAAATTTTGTGATGTTGACTTGTGTATGTGTAGTAAAGAGCAAGTTAGCTCTGTGGAGATTAACTGCTGGGACAAAGCAGTCTAATTTTAACTTTAACCACACATACACAGAAACTATGAGGTACTAAACAGAGCTGAGGTGATGTGTAAATAAGGTGCACTTTTTCTTATAATTTTTTTATTGTTTAAAGACTCAAATCCCAAACTGTGATCCTGTATTATAGAAATGTGCACTAGGTATTATGTGATATTCTAATCTGCAAGTGTGCAAGAAGAAAATACAGATAAACAGTGATGAATCTGTTAGAACGAGAGTGGTGTCTGTCTCCAAATGACTACATAGGGATAACCAGATTCTCATCTCACAAGCATCTTGGACAGGAAATGTTGTGGGTGTATCTGTATGTGCATATGCGTGTGTTTCTGGGTTGGTATTCTAGTAAATGTGAGGACTTTCCAAGCTTCCCATTTTTCACAATTTTTGGGAGGCTGTTTGCCAGCTATGTTTTTGCCGATAAGGGTGTGTGTGTGTGTGTGTGTGTGTGTGTGTGTGTGTGTGTGTGTGTGTGTGTGTGAGAGCGAGAGAGAGTGAGAGAAACAGAGGAAGAATATAAGTGAGAATTTCCATTTGTGCAATACATGCAATGTTGAATTATGAACATACATGTTTTTGTCTGTCTGTAATTTATGACACAAAATTGACATTTGTATTCATAAAGTCAACTTGATAAAAGACTAGGAAAAACAGGAACTTTGAGTGTCATTTTTAATAAACCCCAGTTCAATGTACACTCCTACAAAGCAATTCGTTATTTAGGGTTGGAGAACAGCTAGTCACTAGTTAGTGATCTAAAAAGAATGATCAGATGTGTCTTCTGACCAATATTAACACCCACATGTATGGCTGAATGTGTATTCTCTGAAATCTTCATATTTTCATACTGATCTGGCTAGGAGTTGTGTATATTGTAATATAAATTATCTAAACTATATCTGCCCTTGAGCCTTGTTGTTGCATTCCTTTGTTTTCGCAGTTCATGACCTTCCTAACGAGGTGTTAACCTCAGAGAGGTCTTGCAGATTCTCTAGAGATTTGCAGTGTCAAAGAATGTTCTCAGATGGACCAGAATTCCCTGAAAAGTCCAGCAGGCCAATAAGCCAACAAAACAAAAGCTGAACATATAACAACATAATTGAATGTTAATTTACTTAATGGAATGTCATAACATTTACTATAGTGTATTGACTTGACTGCTTTAATGCCTTCAAATGTTCTGACATGCAATGAAAAGTGATGATACGTAATTAATAGGAAACATGTGAAATTGATAATGTTATTACTGGTCAGACAGAGTAACAGTAATCAGAGCTGATTTGAACCTCATTATTTGTCAATAATTGTGACAGTAAACAGTGATTTTTGTGTATGGATCATTTGGGTAAAGACAGGAATCCATTTGCATGTGGTGGTGTTGTACTCATTTGCATGTGGACTGTGGTCTGCATTATTTGTCAGTGTTATCATTAAAATAATGTGTCCCGTACCCCAAGGTCATAGCAGTCTTTTTGTGTTGTTTGTTGCATTTTATTTAAAAATAGGATGCTAATTGTTTGTTGATTGTTAGGGTATTTCAGCACAGTAACCTGCTAACTAAAGCCCTATCCGGACGGGATTAGTTTTTCAGGGGGACGTCTGTGAAAAATATTTCACCCTTGTACTCAGTGATAAAACTCTTGCATCCGGACAGCAATTGAAAAAACAGGAGGACCCGTGAGTTTTTGGCTTTCTCGGTCACATGACATCGCCTTGTCACGTGATAGCATGTTTAATAATGTCACACTGCCAACTCTGATGATTCCTTTTTAACTTTTAACTTTACTACTGTTCAGTTCAGCATTTAAGATCTCCGTTTAAGTTAAGCTATTTTGTTAAACCAATACAGAAAACACATTATAAAAAATCGCTAATTAATGTAAATAGCTAAATAAATCCGTTAAATAAAATAAAATAAATCCATTAAAAAATCCAGTAAATCCATTTTCGCTCGCCGCTGTCTTTACGTGGATCTCCGTGAAAACGCGCGCCCAACGTGTAACTACGGTGCGTGGCAGTGGACATATAGCTGTTTTATTAAACGCGAGGTGATGTCTGCATGTATAAACTCAGACATGTGCATCCGGACGGGACTAAAATTACCAGACGACCACGGAGTACAGCGAAAAACAGTAGGTAATTCCGCCTGTAATTTTCTCTGAGGACGTCTGAGAAAAACACGGACATGCTCGTTCCGGACGGGATTAAAATCACAGAGGACCCCCCGTAAAAGAGAAAATTACCCCAGGACCCCCTGAGAAACTAATCCCGTCCGGATAGGGCTTTTGATGACATTTTCCTAAGAGGTTGGGTATCCACTCCTAGTCAGATTGGTCACGCATACAAAACCATCTGGATGTAAAGCTTTATTGTTATAAAGTTATAAGTAACTTAAGTGAGTCTTTATTGTGTGAGTTCTATTGTAAGATCTTCTGACCTCTAAAGCAAGCTAAAAATAAATGAAAACACCTAGTTGATGTTTATAGTCTTTTTATCTTCTACCACTGTCTGTTAGTTCATGCACTGTAAACATTCTACAGCTAGTCGAATCTAGTTCCTTTAAGCTATCTCGGATTGAAGATCCACTGTCAACCTGCCTGTTTTAAAAATAAATGCTCAGATTTGTTTTCTTCTTCTTCTTACAGCAATTAGAAACATCAAGAAAACAACCCTGAATGAGCCAACCAAAGAACAAGAAGGATAGACGTGTGACGGACCCATAGCAGAAAGAAGAGAAATCAACAAACTGAAAAGGCAAATAACGTAAAACATGAGACCTCCCAAGAAACAGAGAGGACGCTCTTCTTTGTCCACTCGGGCAAAAAGTGGGAGAAAGCGAGGGGACAAACATAGCAAGCTGTCCCAGGTCACACCTGCTACTGTGTCATCCCGCAAACATTCTCCATCCAAGGTTGACAGCTCTGAAGGGGAAAACGCTAGTAGAAATACCACTCCAATTAGGGAGGGGCTAAAGGACCAGATGAAAGGACTGTCTGTGCAGGTAGACCATGCTGAGCAGGTTGTTGTCAGGGTCAATAAAATGGCTAGCCCTAAAAACACTAGCTCAATCATACACAACAATCCCATGCACAACATGTCGAACAGTACAGCTAGTACTCACACAGTCAATACAGCAAGCAACACAAACATGGCAGTCAACACCTCAAACAAAAGCAATTCAGTCAGCACCAACCACAGTCCCACCACACCCTCCAGTCGAAAAACAGCTACCTTCAAAGCCAGAGTACCCAAGAAAAAGTATATGTATGAACATGGAGTTGTCAGTACCTCTCCAATTAGTCTAACCCCTGTGCCTTTACCTGCACATATCAACCACCTCAGTACACTTTGTAACCCCATTTCTACCACCATCCACTCCATAGTCAGTAGGGCTACAATAAATAAAGAAGATAGTGTTATGTCTGCTAATATAAATAGTAAAGGATTAGCAGGCAGTGAGGAAAGCACAGAACCCTCAAAACTGAATTGCACATCTAAGAGAGATCTTGTCAAAGATGACGTGTCATCCGAAGGTGGCAAGGTGATAGCACAAGTGGTATCAGATGCACATGGATATGGCACCCCAAGTTCAGTTCGTTCATCATCCACAGACACAGCCAGTGAACTCTCTCCAGATGTGGAGGTGCTGGAGCCCTCTAATGTGCACCAAAATATAGGGTTTCCCTCAAGTATACCAAGGTGTGCACCAACAAAGACCTCTACCATGTCTCCACACCTCACTTCTGTCAACCATAAAATTAAGCAAGAAGGCTTTTCAGGAATAGCTGAAGCACTGGCTAAAGGACTTAAGAATCAGCGAGTGCTAGCTCGACATCGACGAACAAAAAACAGGGCAGAGGGAGAAGAGCCAGTCAAGGAGTGTATGTTCATCTGCGGTGTAGTGCGAGGAGCTACTAAAGAGCAGTTAAATGTGGGGCTGCAGATCAATGGGGAGGAGGCCCAGATTTTGTTCCCATTCCATACATTGGTAAGCCACCCACACCAAACCATTGACCTCATCTTAGACGCCCCTCCACCAGGAAATGATCCTGTGGATGTTGGGACGCGCGTTTGTGTGCCTTATGGAGAAGATAAGGGGAAGGTGTGGTACAGGGAAGGAGTAGTGTCTCAGGTAGAGGCCAATGATGCTGTTGCTTGCCCCTACAGAGTGCTATTGCAGGAAGAGCAGAATGACAAGGTGGCAGAATCCAACGGAGAAGAAGGGCAGCTGAGAACTGGCATTCAGGCTGTGTGGGTCTCTCGACAGAATTTGCGTCTTCTTGTCCCACCTTGGGAAGGGGACGTGCAAGAGGGGGAACGGGAAAGAGGGAGAGAAGAAAGAGAAAGGAGGGAAGACATAGAGGTGGAGAGAGAGATATGCCAGCTTAGTAGGGGAATGGCTTTTGGAAGTACAGGGCCGCCTCAGAAGAATACTGAGTTCTCAGTCCCTGATGTTGGAAGTCAGCAATACGAGAGCACACCATCCCCTTCACCTACGTCTTCACCTACACTTAGGACGGCAAACAGTGTACTGAGTATAGCAAGTGGAAGAGAGAGCCAGCGACCTGGGGAAACAAACAGAGAAAGAGAAAGACCAAGAGAAAGAGAGAGAGAGCGGAAGCAACTGCAGACTCCAGAGGTTGACTTGGAGGTTCTGCGGCTCAACCTGGCACCTCTCCGTGATGTTGAAGGGTCTTTAGTTTCAGGGGCAACCAAAGCAGTTGGAGCCAACCAGCACAGACAGATCCTGTCCAAGCCTCCTGCGTGCTCTGGCACCATCTCAATGGTGCGAGGTCTCTCTGGCACGTCCCTGGGTACCCACTTGACTGGTCCACCCTCAGGTAGCCCTCAGCCGCCTCCATCTCCAGCTTTTGTGTGCTCCGATGGAGTTGTCTTGCACCCTCACCCTTCGACTGTCCCTCCTTCACCCAGCTCAAGAGGTTCCCTTACCCCACTGGACAAGACACCTACTCCCTCACAGGCTTCTACTCCCATTCCTGGAAGTTCGTCTTCCTCTCCGGCTTCCTCCTCACGTTCACGGACTCCACTTTCTGCTGCTCAGCAGAAGTATAAAAAAGGTGATGTGGTCTGTACGCCCAATGGCATCCGGAAGAAATTCAATGGAAAGCAGTGGCGCCGCTTGTGTTCAAAGGATGGCTGCATGAAAGAGTCTCAGCGTAGAGGATACTGCTCCAGACACCTTTCCATGCGCACAAAAGAGTTGGAGGGAGCAGGTGGAGAGAGGGAGCACAGGACGGGAGGAGGGGGTAGTAGCTCGGGGACCGTAACCCCTTCGGATTTGCGAGGTCGAGCTAGCAGCGAGTTTGACTGGGAGGAGACATCACGGGACAGCAGCGAGACTAGCAGTCGAGGAACTGACTCACGACCACGTCTCGTTCTTCCTTCGTTGCTGCCGCAGGATTTTTCTCGCTTTGACTTTGACGAATGTGAGGCTGCTACCATGCTTGTGTCTTTGGGGAGCTCACGGTCAGGGACACCCTCATTTTCACCTATATCAAATCAGTCACCTTTCTCCCCTGCCCCCTCTCCATCCCCTTCTCCGCTCTTTGGTTTCCGTCCTGCCAATTTCAGTCCTATTACGACTCTGACAGTCCTGCCTCCTCGCCGCCATCGACACACTAGTGGCACCAGCACTGGCACCTCCAAACTTAGCACCTCAGTGGCAGAGAAAGAGCGGGAGAGACTAGTTCCAGGCATTGTTCCATCATTCCACACCAGTCTGACATTCACTGTACCTGTAAGCCCCAACAAACGTAAACCAGATGCCCCAGCAGTCCCACCTCCTGTGATACAGGACTGCACCAAACATGAACTGGAGCAGAACAGAGGAGAGCCTTCAACAGGCACTCCATGTCAAGCACTTTCTTCTCAGATGACAACATTCCCTCACTGCCAAAGGCCTCCTTCATCCACAGCTTCTTCCCCTCCTCCATCTCCTTTGTCCTTGGAGTCAGGTTTACAACGGGCAGTCTCTCAGCAATCACTGTGCGACTCTCCTTTGATTATTCGAAATCCCGAGGTTTCTCTAGCAAAATTTACAGAACGTCCACTGGCTAGAGTTATTCATGAGGAGGGAGCCATCTCCAAAGATGGCAGCCAATCTGGTGCTCTGACTGGTCCAGGATTACAGGTGCCTGTTCCAATTAATGCAGCTGCCTCCACCAATGGGGCTGTCTTACTGCACAGCCCTTCATCGACTCTTGTTCTGGTGTCTTCCATTTCTTCCCTTCCAAACCCTGACCCTGCAGGCCTCACCACCCAGTCCAGCCCTGCCTTGGCCTGTATATCAGTTCCCAGCTCTGCCCCTGCGTCTGCTTCCTTTGGTTCAGGTGGAGGCGGGAAGGATAAGGGAAGAATAACAACATTACAGCAACCAGTTCCATGTCACCCTGCCCCTACGGCATTGTTACCGCTTATACTTCCAGCAGAGAGCCTGCATCCCGTGCCATGCAAAGACATCATCATGGGACGACCCGGAACTGGTAAGAATTTTAAGTAGAAAGCTTTACAACTGTTCATGTCTCCATCCTTTCACTGTGTGGTCCAATGCGTTAGTATTTAGTGTTCAATGAAGATATTCTCAGTTATGCTTAAAATTAAATATGTAATTTGTGTAATCCTGGTTTAAATTTCTACACTTGAACATGTTTGGCACCACATTCATAGTGTCATCAGGTGCCCACACAGCAAGAATTTATATTTTTCGTATTAATAGGTAATTTTTAGAATTATTCATTTTTGATTTCCTGCACAGTTGTGAGTACAACATTTTTAAAAATATTTTTTAAATGTTTAAAGAGTGAGGTATTGGTTTCTGACAATATGTACATATTTACCTAGTAACTGTATACTGCTTGAGCTGTGTGGGTGTATGTAGTAAGACAAATATGGCAGAGTAAATGCACAGTACAAGTAGGTGTACATTATAAGGAGGTCTTAGTCCACCACCCTGAAATAAATACATTCAACACCTCAGCATTGACAGCATTGACAGTGCTGGATCACCCTAAATACAACAGAACTAATTATTGTTGTGTTCTTGTATGCAGTCACAGGATATTTTCTACAAGGGAATTTTTTAGAAATTCAGATACTGTGTGACACAATGAAATTGTGTTTTAATAGTGCACAAATTATTATACTAGTGATTGCATGCAGGATTTCAGTATATTTACTCTACATTTTATAAACATTGAAAGCTGAAATTAATATGGAAAGGAACAGTAATTAAATGTGGTTCATTTCACTACTGGCAATTACTTAATTTCACAACTGGAAGAAGCAAATTATGCCTGGTTGTATGGACATATTGGACCATTTATTAATCTAATCCATAGTACTTTTGCAATCTGAAATTTTTAAATGTTGCTTTCATAAAATTAACATCAACTGCCAAATACTTCATTACCTTATTATTCTCTTCTCCCCGCCCACACCATGTTGTGTGTGTGTGTGTGTGTGTGTGTGTGTGTGTGTGTGTGTGTGTGTGCGTGTGTGTGTGTGTGTGTGTGTGTGTGTGTGTGTGTGTGTGTGTGTGGCCCTAAAATGCCCATTTCACCATCGGGCACAAATATAACAGTCAGTATTCTGATTTTTATGATCATGGTGCTCTTTGACTAATGAGCCATAACTGCTCTTTGCCCCTTCTGGCCACTGGATTTGACCAGCGGATAGCTTATGGAGCAGCCTTGCAAATCTTTTAATTGTTTTAGGCATGGACTGAAAATTGTCTCTCCTGTTGACTGTAACCATAAAAATGAAACATCAAACTCAAAAAAACAAGTTAATGTTGCTGTAAATAGAAGGATATTTCAGAGAGCATTACAGTATTCTGACAGGTTTTCTGCTGATTCACTGACACCTTACAAATGTTAGACTATTAAAAGTGTACCTTTTCTTTCAGAAGCTAAATCACAATGTGATAATTAGTCAACATTTTCTAATAACAGGCTATGGTTTCTATTCTTTTTTTCATATATAACATTGTGCAAGTCTTTCTTGAGAATCAAACCATAAGAATACAATAAAATAAAAAAAAGAGTCAGATAAGAGTTGAGAGGTAATCTCATGCTACACTGTGGTATAAATTTAGGAAGGACATGACATAACATTTTTAGTTCACATTTATTTATGTAATATTATTAAGAATTTTTTAGTCAGAGTTGAATATTTTCCAAAAGCTGCACACATTTTCTTATCTTGTGTTTGCTGTCGACTGTCTTAGTTAGTTTAAAATCTAATTTCTGTGATTTCTGTTTTCTTAAAAAAGGTTTTTAAGATTGTTAAAAGAATGAACTATGAACTGGTTGTTCTGGTTGGTGTGTGTGTGTGTGTGTGTGTGTGTGTGTGTGTGTGTGTGTGTGTGTGTGTGTGTGTGTGTGTGTGTGTGTGTGTGTGTGTGTGTGTGTAAGAGAACGTGTGAAGTGTCTAGGAACATTTCAGTGCCGTTGCTTTTATGCTGTCCTGACATTGGTAGAGTAACTGGAGATGTGTAACTACTGATTGTACATGCTTAGTCATACAGCCATGATGCATTTGCATTCTGTTGCAGTCAGTGTGAGTTTAATTTCAGTACTTCAGTAATATGTGTGAATATGTGTGTGTGGAGCCTATGATTGGTCATTGTGTGTGTGTGTGTGTGTGTGTGTGTGTGTGTGTGTGTGTGTGTGTGTGTGTGTGTGTGTGTGTGTGAAACACAGTAAAAAATGTAGAAATGCATCTCTCATCCTCCAGCCCCCCAGTGTCTAACAAATGTGGAGGCAGGAACAACTGAGGTCAGAGAAGCAAATACAGTACATTGAGAACTAAATCTCATACAACATGAATGAATGAATACAGATACCTGTTGTTGTTATTGTTGATGATGTTTTTGCTATTGCTGCATTTGTTAATTAGTGTGTTTTACAGTTTTAGTTTAGTCTGTGTGTACCTACTTGCACCCATGAAAAATGTTGTGGATATTAGTGGATCCATGGCTGTGAGATACTGTGTGTATTGTGGATATTAGTACATCATGTGAGGCTGTGAGGTACTCTGTGAGGTACTCTGTGAGATGTTCTGTGAGGTAGCACTCTTTCTGTGAGATACTCTGTGAGGTTCTCTGTGAGATGGCACTATTTCTGTGTGAAACTTCTGTGATATACTCTGTGAGATGGCACTATCTCTGTCAGGTACTCTGTGAGGTGCTGTGTGAGATGGCACTATTTTTGTTAGGTACGCTGTGAGGTACTCTGTCAGGTGCTCTGTGAGATGGCACTATTTCTGTGAAATTCTCCATGAGGTACTCTGGGATGGCACTATTTCTGTAAGGTACTCTGTCAGGTGCTCTGTGAGATGGCACTATTTTTGTTAGGTACTCTGTGAGATGGCACTATTTCTATGAGGTATTCTGTGAGATGGCACCATTTCTGTGAGGTACTCTGTCAGATTACACTATTTTTTGAGGTACTCTGTGAGATGGCACTATTTTTGTGAGGTACACTGTCCTTTTGGGCTTTACCAGCCTGCTTACATCTGGCTGCTTGACTCAATACAATTTTGAAAATGCAAGAAGTTATTAGAAAAATGCTAAAATTTTATCCTGAATACATGATTGAATTTTGCATGACCATGCATGCCTTTTAAAAATTAGAATGTTTGTAAGACATAGAGAGAAAGAGTTAAGGCAAGAGAGTCTAAAATTCTTTGTCGAGAAAGGTGTGTGTGTGTGTGTGTATGTGTGTGTGTGTGTGTGTGTGTGTGTGTGTGTGTGTGTGTGTGTGTGTGTGTGTGTGTGCGTGCGTGTGTGCACGTGAAGTTCTCTATGAACACATGCATGTGTGTGTGTGAGTGTGTGTGCGTGTGTGTGCGTGCGTGCGTGTGTGCGCGTGCGTGTGTGTGTGTGTGTGTGTGTGTGTGTGTGTGTGTCACATGAGAGAAAAGTAAAGGGGATGTGAGAGGCTGTTTGGGCTGGAGAGAGTGAGACAGATCTCATTTGTGAGAAGCAGTTTGGACTGGAGAGAGTGAGACAGATCTCATTTGTGAGAGGCAGTTTGGGCTGGAGAGAGTGAGACAGATCTCATTTGTGAGAGGCAGTTTGGACTGGAGAGAGTGAGACATCTCATTTGTGAGAGGCAGTTTGGGCTGGAGAGAGTGAGACAGATCTCATTTGTGAGAGGCAGTTTGGGCTGGAGAGAGTGAGACAGATCTCATTTGTGAGAGGCAGTTTGAGCTAGAGAGAGTGAGACAGATCTCATTTGTGAGAGGCAGTTTGAGCTGGAGAGAGTGAGACAGATCTCATTTGTGAGAGGCAGTTTGAGCTGGAGAGTGAGACAGATGTCATTTGTGAGAGGCAGTTTGGGCTGGAGAGAGTGAGATAGATCTCATTTGTGAGAGGCAGTTTGAGCTGGAGAGAGTGAGACATCTCATTTGTGAGAGGCAGTTTGAGCTGGAGAGTGAGACAGATGTCATTTGTGAGAGGCAGTTTTAGCTGGAGAGAATGAGACAGATCTCATTTGTGAGAGGCAGTTTGGGCTGGAGAGAGTGAGACAGATCTCATTTGTGAGAGGCAGTTTGGGCTGGAGAGAGTGAGATAGATCTCATTTGTGAGAGGCAGTTTGAGCTGGAGAGAGTGAGACATCTCATTTGTGAGAGGCAGTTTGAGCTGGAGAGAGTGAGACAGATCTCATTTGTGAGAGGCAGTTTGGGCTGGAGAGAGTGAGATAGATCTCATTTGTGAGAGGCAGTTTGAGCTGGAGAGAGTGAGACAGATCTCATTTTCATTCCAGGGGTTTGTGCTGTACGTATGCAGCATGTTACAGACACTAAATGTTGGAAGTCTTCAGTTCATTTTCAAGTTCTCTGTGTTACCATGGCAGCAATGCAAAACATTGTAATGAACCCCTGCGGAAAAAGAATAAATATATGAGAACACAAACTATGATGCGATTGCACACACACACACACACACACACACACACACACACACACACACACACACACACACACACACACACACACACACACACACACATTTATGTTCACTAATCATTCAGAGACTCAAGAGTGAATCTACATGTTTTTGACACAGTAAGTTGCATTTATAATGTTGTGTATGGTGATTGCATGAATGTACCATGATTCAGGCGCATCACAGCCAGAATATCCAGGACGGGTCAGTCCTTCATGTACACATGAACCTGCCCCTAGGTTAGTGCACAGAACAGGCCACAACTGTCCTGTTGTTCACAGCGTGCTTATTATAGCATTCCACCCACCTACTACAAAACTGAATATGAAGCAGCTTTTTTGTGTCAGTCACATATGCATTAGTGTTGTATTGTCTTACATTAACATGCAGAGAGATTCATTTTAACTGTGATACATTTTCCACTATAGGAAAATGGAAGATTATGAATAATATCACTCATAAACCCTGAATAGATTTAAATATTTAAATTTTGTAAATGACGCACACATGAGCCTCATCATAAACAAAACCCTCACACATCTCTGTGTGTAACATATCCATTCAAATTTGTGTGAGTAATTTGCACGTTATCTTTAAAATCGACAGAATTAGCAGGGCACATATGTCAAATCTAATAAGTGTTCATCTGCGCAAGTGTGTTTGAGTTTTGTACAGTCATTAATTGATGAGAGGCATATTTCTTGGCCAGAGAGAACCGTGAGAACCACCTGTCCCCTTCGCTCAGCTTTTTTGTTCATCTCATCATTTTCACCCGCTCCTGTCTTCCCCTCTGCATCCCTTCATCTCTCTGTCATTTTACTCCTACTGTGTCTTTGGCGCCCACCTCCCACCCCCAAACTCCCCACCTTCCCCCCAAATCCCTCCTCCCACCCCCTGTGCTGCAGTGCAGAAGCCTCCAATTCTTCTGTACCATGTTCCCTGAGCATTCCTGGGAATTTCGCTGTTCCCTTTTACATAACGGTACAACAAGGCTTCCCAATAAGACAAACATCAGAGCGTAAACACAGGAGCGTTAGATACTCACCACGTACTGATGTCCCCTGCACACCTCAGTCACATAAGATCCTTAGTCAGCGGGAGTGCCCTAATGGGATTTATTTGGTCCTGTGCTCAAATATACACTTTAAAACTTGACCTCTAGCTTTAACCAAACAGGCATTTTTTCCTCTGGTTTTAAATTAAATATAGGATTTTGAGTTTTAGTTTTTTATTTTTAACTCCTTTGGTATTTATCTGATCTCCTCTATCCTTATCTGTCGTGCCCTTGTGCCTGAATCTCTGCATTTTTTTTTACATTCCAGTGCTGCCACCCAGTGGATAAAATTTGCTATTACACATTCAATCCCCCCACCCCTCCTCAAGTCTACAGCTCACCTTTTCGTGGTGTGTCCTCTCTGCATCAGCTTGCCCTACACACCCACCCCCTCCCCTGCCCAAAACTGGTTCTCACTGAGAATTGACACTGTAATCTGGGTCCTAGGAGCAGTCTTAACATTGCAGTTTTAAAATTGCATGCTTTACATACAGAAGGTGTTTGTGGAGTTGTGGGACCCATATACATGCTTCACTAAGGAATTTGTTATTTACTTGTCATGCACTTATTACGCTGTACAGCTCTTATAAGATTATGGTCTTTTTTCCCCAATAAACTTCACTTCAAAGTCACTTAGTGGAGGTCAAGTGACTTTATCAGTGCCTATAAAACTGTTGCCATAGAAACAGCAAATGAGTATCAGAGATTAAGGTTTAATTATAAAAGATTATTTATTAGATGAAACAGTGGCTTGAGAACGGAGAGAATTTAGTGAGCATTGCCCTTTTTTATATATCTCACATCTCACATGCCTGTGCTGTTTTTCAGCACACAGTAGGATAACAAGCTGTTATCAATACATAAAGAAGATGTAACACTTTTTGCACTTTGCTGTAATGTTATTTTCAAGGAACATTAAGCTTTCTGTCACACTTTTGTCTTTTTCTCCAGCACTGAAACGGTTAAGAACTTGTTTACTACAGTCACAGCCTGAGCAGGCGGTGCTACGCCTGACCTGATTGGCTGTAGCCCAGAGCTCCATGAGAGCTCACTGGCGTAGAGAAGGTTATCCCCTCCCACCACTGTGATAGCTTATTATTGACAATTGTTAAAAGGGAACACATAATTTTTGGTGTTGGTTTCAGTACAGATGGTGTATCCGTGTAGTCGTTTGCATTCTGTGAGGTCAATTAGTTTGTGTACTCTGAAGCCTTGATGGTAGACATCTTTCTTCTCTCTCTTCAATCCAGTGAGAAGGGTGCTGTTTTCACAACTTGTGTCCCCCCCCCACTCCTCTCCTCTTCACAGAATGACTCTTGTTCTATTTTTACTTCCCTGACTCGCGCTCTTTCCCCGTCACACACGTTTTTTCTCTTTCTCAGCCTTCGACTACCTCTGCTTTTGTGACCACAGCTCTGGGTTTTTGTTTCTAGGGTTTTGATACTAATTTTTGTACATTAAGCTTCACCTCAGTGTGAGGGTGAGGCAGAAAGTGTTATACTTGGGGTCAGAAAGCTGTGTGGAAAATGGCGTCATAATCCTGGCAATGTACACACACACACACAAAAACGTGCAAACATACACAAAGACACACACAAAAACACACACACTCCCACACTCCTCCCACAGTGTGACTGTGATGGTACAGAGTGATACTGGGCATGAAGCCAATGCCCCATTGCCCTCTCCAAATAACTTGGTTGTTCAACAATCCTATACGCAACACACACTATACTACACTACACACCCAGTACACTACACACACACATACATACACACACACACACCCAGTACATGCTTTTATCATGCATAGCACATTCTGGCTTTACTGATAACAGAGTTTTAGGCCAGTAACCTGAGCCAAGTGACATCATTATTAGCTTGGCCGGTGAATACAGACACTCTCCCGACATACAGATTTAGCATAGCTGCCTCACACAACAGTGTTACAGTAGCTTCCAATTACAGACATGCTGAAAATTCACTTCTATTATGGACAACCGAGCAGTTGTCTGGCTGGTGGAGCTATATCGATATGACTTATGTCATAACATTCTTTCAAAATCTGCCCGTCTTTCATTTCATTTCTCAGACAAGGGCTTGGCAACCCCTCAGACAGGGAGCATTTTGGCCACTGTGTTCTCGTTACCCTAAACGAGTGTCAGGTTTATGACAACACTGATCTGTTAATATTTGGATGTCATGCATAAGCAAACATTGTGAAGCTCCTGGATGTAGAAACAGTTTGAAAACAGGCACAATGAATCTGAAAATTTTAGATAGATAGATAGATAGATAGATAGATAGATAGATAGATAGATAGATAGATAGATAGATAGAATCCCCCTTTTAATGACAGTGATTCTCTGGATGTTATGGTGGCAGAAATACACAGAGGTTAGTTGGGGTAAAATAGTGATGTGTGTATAGTCTATAACAGGCTTTTAGAGTTTGCTGTTGGTTTTAGTAGTGAGTAGCAGTGCTGAAGATGGTCAAACATAGTAAAACGTCAGTCTGACTTCAAGCTTGAGCACATGTACAAACTGAGGAGCAGGAAAGGAAGCGGACCTGTAAAAAGCAGGTTCCTGTAAAACACTTCCACTTCTCTCGTTTCTTACGCAGACATTTGTGAGTCAGATATCGTGCAAGATCACGATACGCGTAGTTAGCCACTCCTTCAGTTAGCGGAGCCACGCTGTCTTGAAGATGTGGGCTGCTACATTTACATGAAGAACAGAGGTGTCCTTTGTGCCTTTGTCACATCTGCCAGATTTTTTTCTTTTCTTTCTTTTTAATATGCCGTTTCAAGAAAGAAAATTACAACACTTGCATACATCTGTTGCCCCGTTTGTTCTGAACTGGCCTCTAATGGTACTATCTCTCTGGTAGTTGTTATTTTAGTTAGGTAGGGTTAGGTAGTTAAAGCTAGTTTGACCAAGTTGTATGAACCGATCTGTTATTTCTTTTTGCGATCTCTTAAATCGATATTGCACTGACTGTTGAAAGTAACCAGTGGCAAAGCTATGAAGGCGGGATCATGTAAATTTGACCCTGTCAGGTTGTACCTTTGGGCCAATAGAATGGCGCGAGCTCCAACGTCGAAAAAGAATCAGCCAATGAAAAATTGTGCCCCAGATTTTTTTTTATTTTATTTTATTTTTTTACAACATAGAATATTCAAAAGCTCGTTTGACTGCTGGTCCAGGGACGTACTACAGGACAATCGAATTTGCATATGACTGACATTCCACCGCACCGTGTGACCAATCAGCTTCGGGGTCTGTCCTGTGGCAGGCTGCAGCGCTGACCAATCGTAGAGCGTTTGGAGACGTGTAGGCGGGTCACGGGCTGGGCGAGGTTGACACGCACTGTTGGAACGAAAGGGGGCAGTCTACTATACAACAAGAGGAAGAGGGAGGGAAAGAGAAAGAAAGAAAGGGTTCGCGAAGCGAGAGAGGAGAGAAATCGAGGGGAAGAGTCGAGGCTAAATGAATGATGTTATGATTCAACGAGTTTTCTACTACGAACACCTACCCAGTGTGCGCGGAGGAGCCCGGACGCCGCGGCGGGTAGCGGCGGAGCGGAGTGGCCCTGCTGCGGGAGGATCGCGCTGGACTTGAGCTGCTACTACACTTCACATCCGTCATTTCCACTCAGCATCGCTCCGGAGCATCTCTGCTCTGCTGCTCTTTTCTGGGTTTTTTTTTTTGCTTCGTCGCGTTGTCATCGGAGGTGTAGGGCAGGGGAGTTGATCTTAGTCGACGTTTATTAAAAGGTTGTTTAAAAAAAAGAAAAACACATGATATTCCTGACAAGCTGATAGGGAGAGTTTACTGGCGGCATTTCTGGTCGATTAGCCTTGTGGATGAGGTGAGGTTGACTCAGATCGGTGTGTGAAGGGGAGGGGGTGCCACAGGGAAGGTATTTAGAATGAGAAGTGGCGGAATTCGTTTGAATCCTGATCATATGTCAGCTTTCATTTTTTCTCCGTGTTAACGCTGTGCACATTTGAGCTCAGTCATCATCTGGAACTGCGGTGTGTCTAACAGGACAGACTGCCGGGAGCCACAAGCGAAAAGAGCAGCCGCCACGGGCAGGGCATGGGCTGTCTACTACTGAAGAACGGTCTGTTGTGTGGAGCAGATGCACAATATTAGTATTTGTTTTAACTAGCGAAAACTTAAAAAGGGTTGGTGTGATTTCCGTTAGAACATAGTAACAGTACACGTTATTGTTTTATCTGAGTATTATTGTGAGCCATTTTGAGAGCATCTCACAGGGCAAGTCTGTGAGACTTTGTGTACCATATATTACTCATAGTTGTTTTGTAGCTAATATAGGGGTCGTTGGGCTTCAAGAGCGCAACTGTGTGTTTATGATGATTATCGATGTTTCCCACATGTAACAGAGCCAGGTTTCTATTTTGGTCAACCTAAGACATTTTTTATATACTTACAGTCAAGTACAAATAACGTTTTTTACTTTCTTTGCATTTAAAATGTAAGGAGATGCATAGAGGGAACATTGCGGTGAAATGACGGCGGGCTGCGTGTCCCCGGTGGCGTTGGGCGGCGCGGGTAGCGGGCCAGGGGCGTTCCCGAGGGGCCGGCCTCGTCTGGGCCGCCGCTGCTGCTGCTGAAACCGCGGCTAGTCTCCCATGCAGTCTCAGTGAACGCAAGCGACACACATTTCTTGTGCTTTAAAGATTTACGACACTGTTCACAAGACTAAAATAAATCTATTTAACATTGGTCATATCAGTACTTTGGTGGCCACAAAGTCCCCGAGCCGTTGTTGGGTGTATAAAGTTTGCTGGCGGATGTAAGAAGTGGTGTTCGTGCGCTAGTTATCTGACTCCATGCCCGAGCTGTCCAGCTAGCTGGATTTGCCGCAGGCCATGTGAATATCCAATTGGGGGACGAATTTTTCTATTGACAATGTCAGCCTTATTTTTTTGAACCTTTGATATTTGATATATCGGGTTATTTGAAAAGTTCGTACGGTAGTTTGTTACAATCCAAAGAAGAAAAAAAAAACGCAGCGTGGTCGGATCAGACCCAGAACAGGCTGGCAGTGGTAGATGTGATTAGCATGCTAACATGCTATCGAGCTAGTTCAGCTACAACATAGCCTTGCTTTGACAATTGATTTAATAACAAAGATAAACGTTATCAAATTAAGTATCGCTTTACGGTGACTAATATTTTGTTATTGTTGTAAATAGTCTTTTTACGTATGTCACATGCGTCTGTTTTTACAGAAAACTAGTTTGGACATAGGCTCGAGGTTGGGTTCGGCTGCCGTACGCGAGGCCGTGGTCGCCCGAGCGGCCTACTTAACCTTAACGTCGCCGCGTCCATCAGCGAATGTAAACAAACAGACGAAGAGGAGGGGGGGCGTTAGGGGCACTCGGACCAAAAAAATAATGCAGATCTTCCAAATCTAAAGTCATCGCCGAGAATCAGTTTACAAAACAGTTTGATCGGCCTTCACGGTTGTTACGCTTAAAACGTTTCCTCACCCATGCCTTGTGATTTTAAAAGCGATGCGTGTTTTGTAAGGAGCCCAGCCAGCCCGGGTCTGTGCGGGTGTCAGTAGTTCGGTTAGGCGCGCCGATCGCTCGCTAGATGCACTCTTGTCTGAGCCATTAAAATATTGTGTTTAAAATGTAACTGCCCAAAGATTATTACTCATCGTTTTGTAAGAGGGACATGCTGCACCGCAGTTCCCAAACTAGCTCGCTAGGTCGGATGTTGCTGGTATAATCAATTATGGCCGCTTATTTTCGCTCACGGACTGACCATCACCTGCCAAGGACACCGATCACGAAGATGCTGCATTTTTACTAGAGAGGATTCGTATTGTTTTGTACCAAATGGACAATTAAAGTTCCACAATAACGGAAGTTTTCTTGCGTGTTAATGAAGTTTCTATAAAACCAAGAGATTAAAGATACTTTTTCCAGAATGTTTTCTTCGGAAAGCCCGCAATATCTCCGCCAAGGATTGAGCATGTTTGGTTAGTTACTCTCATTCTTTAGCAGTTTTTTTCTGTTAACCTTATCTGCCACAGCAACTTCTAACATAACACTTTAGTGATACAGTTGTATTAATTGCAAAATGGACGTGACTTACAGGTTTTCTTAAATGAATCAAATCTAAGCAGTCAGTGCCAATGCTGGCAAGAATATATTAATATTGTATATCCAGTCTCAACTATCCTCACTTTATTCCTATCAAAATGATATTTTTTATTTTGAGGAATTCCTTTTAATTAGTTGTGCATGATCATTACATATAACATCCCACCTCATTTGTATATTTTACACAAAATGGTTTGTCAACTGGTTCTGAATTTTATTTGATATCTTTATGTAGATCAAGCCACAGGCAGACATGTGTCTTATTGCAATGTGGTATAATAGATTATATTATAAGCTTATACTCTCACACAGAAGCAAAACATCTTTATACATATGCATGTCTACATTTTGAGAACATTCTGTAATGATTATTGACTTGAGCCTATCGTGATCATTATTAATCAGAACCTGGCTCCTCGACTTCCAGGTGTTAATGTTTTGAGTTGCTAGGTGTTCAGACGGAGTAGAATGACTCCTGTCTTTTTTCCTTTCTGTAGTGTGGACTAATGTGGAGCCTAGATCGGTTCCAGTGTTCCCTTGGCATTCATTGGTCCCTTTCCTGGCACCCACCCAATCAGATCCATCGGCTCAGCCTGGTGAGGGCCAGCAGCCTGTCAATCATTCTCAGGCTAGCACTCTAAAGAAAGGTAAATTGTCTTTTTAGTTGTGCTGTTTGAACATCACTGAAAACTGCTGTTTAGTACACCTTTTGGAATTTAAATAATGAAAATGAATATTATTGCATGGAATGTTGTCTTGTGGTTGGATTTGTCCTTTTTGGTTGTGTTATCTGGTTTTCTCAAATGATCATTGAGACACTATGTAACACTATCATCTGTAATGTACCCATTACCTAATGTGGCAGCTAACTCTTAGTGTTGCCACATCAAAAGGTTTCAGGTGAGACACTTTGATAAAAGTTTCTCAGGTTGGCAAGCACAATCCGCTTTTCCTTGCTTAGAGTCCCACAGCGGGTCAGTGCAGAAGGAGATCATTGAGGGAGCAGCAAACCTACCCTCACGTCCAGCCCCCTCAAGCGACGACCTTCCCCCAGAGAGAGAGAGGGATGTAGAGAGAGAGAGGCCGGACAGTGAAACGGAGAGTGACATAGATGATCCGTGAGTAGTCCAGCTGTGTGTGTGTGTGTGTGTGTGTGTGTGTGTGTGTGTGTGTGTGTGTTAGAAGCTGAAGAGAGTTGCTTTATAAATATGGGGCATTTAGCTGATAGCAAGTACTATTGTCAAATTTGGATAACTCAGTTAAACATTTTAGAATGACAAAATTCTGTTACTAGTAATTCACTTAGAATTACAAAAATTTTGAACAAATTAAATGATACATAGACATCATGACCAGCAGAACTGGGCTGTTCCTACTCCTTTCAAATATGAGGCAATATAAAGAAAGAAAAACAGGAAGTGAGTGTATGTATGGTGAGTTAGCTTCAGTCAGGACATGCCTTGGGTTAGGGTGAGAGGACATGTCAACTGCACTAAAGTTGTACGGGATGAATTCTGTCTGTGCTCGGTTATGTCCCAGTGCTTCTGGATATTCAGAAGAAAATAAAATTGGAAAATGGTCCACCAACCATATTCTCAAGCCCACCATGTTTGCTTAGTAGACCTGCTTATTTTTTCTTGTCCATAAGTGGGCAACTCCGTGTTCTGTGAGTATTTAACCTTACAGATTGGCATTACCAGATAATATTTGCTTGTTACACATTTGCATGTTTGTTTGCACCAAAGCCCACTTTCTGCTTGTTGACATAGGACGTGCTGAGCTATAGCTCGTAGCCTCTGGTTCAGCTAGGTCATTCAACATCACTTAGGGCTTCCTAAGTAGCAGGAAATGTTCAGCCCCGCACACACAACTATCGTAGATTAAAATCTATGACCTTACCTTAAAACCTACTTACTTAGCCAGTCTGTCCGTTTGAGTAAATGATGTACAGTGATGAACAGAACACAGACAAACGATTAAAAAAGGCTCCACAAACTCGTCAAGTTGCCAAAATATTTGAATATTTTAAACATTTTTTAAATGTGAATATTTAATATTAAAATGTGTTAAATATTAAACTGAATATTTTGTACATTTACATAATAAGACAAATTTGATCTTGAAAGCAAATGTTAATCATTCATTTTCAAAATTCTAGTCTTCTTTTGTGGAGTGCAGCTGTGGATTAAAACACTTCACAGACTCACCAGGCTGGGCGTCATGTGGTGTGCTAACAATGCACGAGGATTTTGTCATTTGTTATGTTTTTTTTTTTATCCAGTGTGTGCTGCTGATCTATTGTGGTAGGGTTGAGGTCAAAAAAAACTTTTACCAAGAAAACTTTTCCCAAGAGTGCAGTGTTCCTGGGTAGTCAGCCTGACACAATGGTAACGTAAAGAGAGAAAACGAATGAGCTCTATCTCTCTTCCGTCCACACACACGTGCGTGTTTTGGTGCGTGCATGTGTGACTGCGCGTCCATCGCATAATGAGTGACAGCAGAGGACTTGCAAGGCCTCTCACAATAACGAGCCGTCATCTGAATATGCTAAACGGAAAGACTTTCCCTCTCATTGATGAGCAGACGTATGCAAATATGCACCTGAAATAGCACATTAAGTTACTTCGTAATCACTCCCTTCAGGGATTTGGATCTTGCCTCTAAGCCCACATGTGCAGATAGTTCTTCCCTCTTGATGAGCCTCTTTGACCATTAATTATTCAGTTTATATCACCTACTGACATACAGCACACAGACAGATGTACAGACACTCACATTCATGCCCATCCTGTATGTGTAATGGCACGTGCATATAGTGAAGCATGTTACCCATGATTTATTACATTTATTCAAAACACGACCATCTACATCTTCCTGTAGAATTCAGGATCCAGTTCAAGATTTTAACTTTAACATACAGAGCACTACGCAACACAGCTCCTGTGTATGTCGCTGACCTGCTCCACCCCTACACTTCATCACGATTACTCAGGTCAAACAACCTGAGTTTACTGTCTGTGCCACGCTCATGTCTAAAGACTCGTGGAGACCGAGCATTTAAGGTGGTTGCTCCAAAACTGTGGAACACACTTTCTCCACATTTAAGATCAGCTGACACTGTAGATACTTTTAAAAAACAGCTAAAGACTTTCCTTTTTACGCAGGCGTTTAGTTAGTGGTGGAGGTTGCAGCCGTTGACCTTGTACACTGTATTTTATTTCTGTTCTATAGTGTGTGTTTTTGTGTCTTTGATTTATTTTATTTTATTTTCCGTTGTAAAGCACTTTGTGGCTTGTGCCTGTGAAAAGTGCTATATAAATGTATTTTACTTACTTACTTACATCTGAAGAAGTTTCTTCATCCACTTGAAAATACAGTTGAACTGCATTCATCCTCCAGTAATAGTTACAGCATAAGATCTCAAAAGGTCAGTTCTTGGGCAGAATGGAAATGAATGCTGGTGCTGTGGTAGTGTTTTTCGAGGCGTGCTAGTGCTGCTAGCCTGACAGACACTAGCCCTGAGGTAATCAGGGCGTCGCTGGCTCAGACGTAAACACACACACATGTTCTTCCCACACCTGTCCAGCCAACCACACACACTGGAACTTTTTTCAAATTATAGTCATTTTTAGGATTAGGGTTTAGTTAGAGTTAGTTAGACACTGTGAAGATTTGGATGTATTTAGAAGCCTAGAGTTTTATTCAAAGATTCATCCATAATTGAAGAAAACGAGTTTTTGCAGCTGAATTGTTGTTGCACCATCTGCAGTGTCTCCATGTAAATAAAAACTACAGAAATGGAGACTTTATAACCAAATAGAGTTGTGACCTCTCGTTGCTCGAAGCCCCGTGTTTGACACCGAGGCCAGACGATTGGAAATGTTGCATAGTATATCCTTTAAGCAAACATGGTTTGTATGTGCTTTTCTTTGTTCTTTTGTGCCTGAGGGACTCCCAGCATTCACGAAACACCTTTCATAGCGTCAGATTGAGTTGAGTCGCCCTCAGCTGAGTAACGTTTGAATCGAATCATCAGCATGCAAAGCGTCATTAAACCAACATTACACTAATCACTAACATCCCTGTTGTCGAGGTTCAGTATTACACTAATGACTAACATCACTGTTGTCGAGGTTCAGTATTACACTAATGACTAACATCCCTGTTGTCGAGGTTCAGTATTACACTAATCACTAACATCCCTGTTGTCGAGGTTCAGTATTACACTAATGACTAACATCCCTGTTGTCGAGGTTCAGTATTACACTAATCACTAACATCCCTGTTGTCGAGGTTCAGTATTACACTAATCACTAACACTCCTGTTGTTGAGGTTCAGTATTACACTAATGACTAACACTCCTGTTGTTGAGGTTTGACGTTACACTTGTGGTGTTGAGGTTTGAAGCTTTGACCTCCTCCCACAACAGCGGGTCATTCTCAGGGCCGGTGTGGAGGTCACCTGTAACTTAAGTGAGTGCGGCCAGCGCGTTCAGCTTCCATAACATGGCAATATTGCTGCCGTGTGCAAAGGACGCTGTAGAGGAAAAGCGGATCATATGGGCTTCATGTGTGCGCTGTGGCTCCAGAATACCAGATGTTCAGGGGAGCCTGTCCGATTACCCTGCGCTCAAGTGGACGTGATATAGACGTACTGTTGCACAGTAAGCCAGCCCGGCGGTCATTCAGAACTCTTGATTTGTGTGCATGTCCAGGTTTTTGCCCGGTGTCCTCCCTGACCCGCCAGTCTCTGCGTCTCCCGGGAAAAGGCGGTCCCAGTCCCTTAGTGCCCTGCCCAAAGACGACAAGAACAGCCCGGGCAAGGTAGGCCTGCAGGCTGCATGCAGGAACGCAGGCACGACGCATTCTTGCGCTCCGGACTCTTGCCTGTGGTCTCCGTGCTCATTTGCGCCCTCTGTGTCTTTTCTGCTCCTCCTTCCCTCCGCAGAGGGAAAAGGACCATATCCGCCGGCCCATGAACGCCTTCATGATCTTCAGCAAGCGTCACCGCGCCCTGGTGCACCAGCGCCACCCCAACCAGGACAACCGCACCGTCAGCAAGATCCTGGGCGAGTGGTGGTACGCGCTGGGGCCCAAGGAGAAGCAGAAGTACCACGACCTGGCCTTCCAGGTAACGCGGCGCCGACCACTTTAAAGGTACCACGGCCTTTAAAGCGCGCCGAGGTGTTTTCCGTCGGCCCTCCGTGACTCCGCCTCCCTCCCCCGCTCCCCCCGCCCCCCTCCCCCAGGTGAAGGAGGCCCACTTTAAAGCCCACCCGGACTGGAAATGGTGCAACAAGGACAGGAAGAAGTCGAGCAGCGAGGGCCGTGGTGCGGCCGGGGGCAAGGACATGAGGGAGAGGAGCATGTCGGAGACAACCGGTACATTTTCAGAGTGCAGGAGCAGCAGTGTGTGCGAGTCCCTAAGCCGCAGTGCTGATTATACTCTTATTATACTCTTCTTTTTGACGATAATCACACCTCTACACAAAAAAATAAAGCGGAAAAAAAACATTTGGGTTCAATTGGCACTTTTGGTGTTCCTGTTCTCATCACCCTTGCCCCTCTCCTGCAGAGCCTCCATCTGTGTCGTTGAATACGGAGCTCAAAGGGGCGGGGTCTGGGATGGTAGGCGTGTCAGAGCGGGCTGGAGGGGAGGGGCATGCCCGCCCCAGGGCCTTCTCCCAGAGTGCAGTGCACAGTTTGGAGAGGACTGAGAGAGGCAACCCTCAGGTGCTAGCGGAGCTCGCGCAGGTAAACCTAGCTAGCGCATGCACACGACCGCATACGGGTTGTCGGGCGTCTCGTGGACGTTGCTGACGGAGGCTTGCGTTCTCGCAGATATGCGGGGACGGGAGTCACATTGCGGGGCGAGGAGCTGCTCCTCAGGTGCAGAGGGGCGTGAGTGAAGACATGACCAGCGACGAGGAGCGCATGGTCATCTGTGAGGAGGAGGGGGACGACGATGTCATCGGTGAGTCGTCGTCGTTTCACTCGAACCCATCGCTACATGCACTAATGGAAATAAGCTTGTTGTCTCCTGCTTGTAGTCTTTAATTTGTTTGATGTATCTCTCGCGGAGGTTTCAAAGACTGTCAGCCCATCCATTGATCTATCTCTCCATCTATCCTTCCCTTTCTTTATGCATTTTCTCTAATAAGATCCTTTTTTTATGCGTGATTTATTTAGCCACTTCTTTATTTAGTGCCTGTTGTCACAAGAAAGTCTCAGTTTCTGTTCTGAATAGAAAAAGAAGTTTAATCCGTGTTTAATCTTAAAGGACAGAAAAAGAACTCATGATAAAGCGTTGTCTGAAAAAGAGAGCAGTTTATAAGATGAATGAGAGTGTGTTGTAATGAAGGTATGAAAAAGTGAACATTAGTTTTTGAGATCAGGATTTTTTTTAGCTAGGATTTTAGATTTAGCAGGACAAATTTCCAGAATGTTCCCCCCATAACACCCACTGTGCCTCCTGGCGTCTGGGTGTTCTTCACAGCCACCTCTCCAGTTCCTTTGAAATGTTTCTGCAGGATTGTTTCAGCTCTTGGTAATGGAGTCGGAGGACTCGCGTACGTCTTTGTTAATATAAGGGTGTTGGGAGACCCGAGCAGGTTTTCTCAGCGTTAATCATCAGAGTTTACTTCAAATATAATTCTGCTGTAAACAAGCTACCAATGAATGGTAAATGCTGGAAACATGAACCGTAAATATTAGACCCATACAGTTATTTATTTATTAATTGTGCTTCAGCAACAAGACCTTTTAAACGAGGCAATTAAGAGAGTGTGCTTAGAAGAGCAGAGTTGTCGGTTTGCTCAGACGGTTTGCCATCAGACCGGCCAAACTGCTTTTATGAAGCCACAATCGTGGCGATTCTGAAGCCGACGGTCATGTGACCTCCGATGCCCTATTAGGGCAACGTATAGGGTACGCTGGTCATTTTATTGGCTGTTGTACCTTGAAGGCTATGGGCAGTGCTGTAGCTCTGCGAATGGAGGGATGAAATCGAAAGGGTAGCGGTTGGGATGCACCTGCACGTGGGAGGCGCACCTGGAGCGAGGACGTGTCGGTCGAGCGCCCGGGCCTCCTGCCTTTTACTGAGCCTCATCTCCCCAGTCGATCAGTAACCCGAAGGCGTGTGTCTCCCGCCACAGAGGACCCTTACCCCGCCAGCGCCATCGACCTGAAGTGCAAGGAGAAGGTGACGGACAGCGACAGCGAAAACGGATCCGGGGAAGAAGGAGAACGCAAGGTAGCGTCTCTCACCTCTGCACCCCCCCCCCCCACCACCCCCCCTGCACTTGAAACACTGCCAGAGTTTGGAATTTCATAATACTGTATTTAAGAGGCTGAGCTTTCTTTGTGTCCTCATTATCGCTTCTCTTGCCCCCCCCCCCCCCCCCCCCCCCCCCACCCCCTCGCTTTCGGACAGAGAGTCTTTGCACCTGTGATCTGCTCCTCGTCAGCAGGCCCGGGACACGGGCGCAGTTTGTCTCTGTCCTCGTGCCCGTCCTCTAGACACTTCTCCGACACGCCTTCCAAGAGGAGGCGGGCGATGGAGGGAGGAGAGGGAGATCGGCGGGAGGCGGAGGGAGGGGAGCCTCACCTCCTGACTCCGTCTTCATCGGGTCAGGCCGTCTCGGTCAGTGTGGGGGGAGGCGTGTCTTCAGCGCTGGGCCTGGGGGCAGTGAGGGTGGCCTCAACCGTCGTCACTAACGTGGTGCGTCCCGTCGTCAGCACCCCGGTGCCAATTGCCAGCAAGTCACCTCATGACAGGAAACCCGTCATTCCTCAGGCGCAGCTGCTTATTGGACCCGGAGCCACGGGAGGCGGGGCATCGGCAGGAGGGGGTGGGTACTATTCCTCGTCTTCGCCCACTCCTGTAACTACAGGTGGAGGTCAAGTGACCAATCTAGTTTTGGGAGGCACATTCCAGGCCCCGCCCACTGTACAGCTCATCACACCCCCTCCTGAAGGTCCAGCTTCCCCGACCACAGCCCCTCAGAGTAACGGCCCCATGACTCTGCCTCTCCCACACATCCTGCCCACTGCCTCGCTAGCACCCCCTACAGGCCAAAAACCCATCACTCAAGTTCAGTACATCCTTCCTACTCTCTCAGCCAACAACCCTAAGAGCCCCTCCCCTCAGCAGCCCAGCCAGCCAACCAGTATCTTCACCCTGCCCACAGCTCCTCCCACACTTACCGCACTGGCTAATGGGAAGCAGTCAGGATACCCATCCAGCCCTGCAGTGAGTGTCGTCAGCCCAGGACCTAGAGGTGAGGAAAAACGTTAGTTGATGTTACTAAAAGAAAACGTTAAAGATTGTTGAGAGTGATAGTTGAGAATGATAAAATGACTTCTTAAGAAAATTTTACATTTGAGATATTAGTAACATAACCTAACATTACCTCTGTCTGTTATGTAAAATACTGACACTTCTCTGTAGCCTCTTCTGGAGATCGGTAGGTAAGGTGCAGCATTGAAGCTCCTGTTATTTATATCTGTGTGTGTGTGTGTGTGTGTGTGTGTGTGTGTGTGTGTGTGTGTGTGTTTCTCTCTCTCTCTCTCTCCTTCTCTCGCTCTCTCTACAGTGCAAACACAGTCCCCAGTCTTACAGGGCAAGATGCTGGTTCCCATGGCAACTGTGAGGACTGCTCCCGCCCAATCTCAGCCGTTTCCCCTGGTGGCCCCTCCTCTTCCTGTCCAGAATGGAGCTCAGACAGGAAACAAGGTGAGAAACGCGCTCAAACGCCTCAACATTTAACTCACTGGACCCGTCATGTTTGTGTTTATTTTGGTTGAATACGAGAAATGACTAAATCTTTTATGTAAACAAGTGTATTCAGATTTGAGTGGTATGTAGACCGCAAAACATGCAAGATATTTCTCAGAACACACTTGAAAATTCACAACAAACACATGTCTTTCAGCATTTTAATGATCAGTGTGTTCATTCTTGAATGGAAGAGTACAGTATAAAGATTTGCACACCAAGTCCAAACTAAAGAACACATAAAGAACGCATGATAACAACACTTCTCATGTGTGCACCTTTAGCATTCAAACTATAAACCATTCTTGTGTATAGAAGCTTGTTTTTGGGTTGTCTGCCATTCAAATATTTTCCTCCTCTCTCCACTGTCCTCTCCTCCTCTCTCTCCTCCTCTTCTCCTCTCTCTCCTCCTCTTCTCCTCTCTCTCCTCTCTCTCTTCTCCTACTCCTCCTCCTCCTCTCCTCTCTCTTCCTCTTCTCCTCCTCTCTTCTCCTCCTCTTCTCCTACTCCTCCTCCTCTCTCTTCTCCTACTCCTCCTCTCCTCTCTCTCTTCCTCTTCTCCTCCTCTCTCCATCTCTCTCTCTCTCTCTCTCTCTTCCTCTCTCCTCCTCCTCCTCTCCTCTAGATTATTCAGATCGCTCCGATGCCCGTTGTCCAGTCCCAGCTTCCTTCAGCCGGGAGTCCATTCTCTGTAACCATGGGAACGGCCACAGTGGTTGCCCCAGGCTCTACCCCCTCACAAGCTGTGCTGCTGCCGCCCCCACCTACGAGGTACACACACACACACACACACACACACACACACACACACACACACACACACACACACACACACACACACACACACACACACACACACACACACACACACACCTACTCCAGCTCTGTACTCTCCCTCTCACCACTCCTACACTTGCCCAGTGTTGCAGTACTACACACTGGCCCTGACTGTGGACTCTCCAACACTTCAATGCCCATCTCTCCCTCCCTCCATCCCTCTCTCTCTCCCTCTCTCTCTCTCCCTCTCTCCCTCTCTCCCTCTCCCTCCCTCTCTCTCCCTCAATCTCTCCCTCAATCTCTCCCTCCATCTCTCTCCCCCTCTCTCTCTCCCTCCCCCTCTCTCTCTCCCTCCCTCTCTCTCTCTCCCTCAATCTCTCCCTCCATCTCTCTCCCCCCCCTCTCTCTCTCCCTCCCCCTCTCCCTCCCCCTCTCCCTCCCCCTCTCCCTCCCCCTCTCCCTCCCCCTCTCTCTCTCCCTCCCTCTCTCCCTCCCCCTCTCTCTCCCCCTCTCCCTCCCCCTCTCTCTCTCCCTCCCCCTCTCTCTCTCCCTCCCCCTCTCTCTCCCCCTTTCTCTCTCTCTCCCCCTCTCTCTCCCTCCCTTTCTCTCTCTCGCTCCCTCTCTCTCTCTCGCTCTCTCTCTCCCTCCCTCCCTCCCTCTCCCTCCATCCCTCCCTCTCTCTCTCTCTCTCTCTCTCTCAGGATCACTTATGTTCAGTCCACTCCAGGAGGCCCCTCCCCTATCCCACTAGTATCCTCAACAACAGGCCCCGCCTCTCAGACGGCCCCTCCCACACCCGGTTCAGCGTACGTGCCATCCTCTCTGGCGACCTTCACGGCAATCGCACACCCAGGCCAGACTCTGGTGCAGCCGCTCATAGCAGGTCAGTGTACGCGTCCCGCCAGGGTCGCGCACTCTCACCCCACGGTGACCTTTCGGAACTAAGCACTGGGTTGAGGCGGGGGTCAAAGGGCGCGGCGTGGGGCTCTCGGTGCCCCGGGATGCTTTTTTTTGCCGCCAACCGCATGTTTTTGTTCCCTGCTCCAGCGGGTCAGCCTCCTCTTCTCGCACCCGCCCAGCCCGCCAACCAACACCCGGCCATCGCCGCCATCTACCCCCCCGCCGCAGTCACGCCGGCCGTGTCCGCGCCCACCGTGCCGGCCGGCGTGGTCTACACCGTCTCCAGCGGCTCCCCCCACCTCCTCCCCAAGCACGCCTTGACGACCTCGCTGACCCCGGTGACCTCAGACCGGCAGGGCCACGCCCCTGTGCTCCCCGAGCGGCAGGCGCATGCGGAGAGAACGGCGGAGGGCCACGCGTACACGCAGCCGCCGGACAAACCGCCCCCGCCTCAGGCCGCTGGGAAAGGCAGCAGCTGCTCGACGGCGCCCCCGTCAGGCTCGTCCTTGCCTGCTCAGCCTGGCAGTCCGGCCCAGCCCTCGCATACAGGTACCGTCTCTATAACGTTTTGAACATTTTATACAGAACTTTACTTGGAAAAAGAAACACTGTATTAACGCTCATCTCGTTGACCCCACATCTGTGCTCCAGCAGGGGTCGCACCCAGTCTTCCCAAACCCCCCACCGCCCCCGCCAGGCCCCCTCAGAAGGTGAAGGCCATGGTGGCCAACATCCCCGTGGGCTGCTATGATGGCGGGGGCCGTGGGAAGGAGAGGGAGAGGGAGAAGGAGCGAGAGAAGGAGAGAGAGAGGGAGAAGGAGCGCGAGAAGGAGAGAGAGAGGGAGCGTGCGGAGAAAGAGCGGGAGAGCAGCAGCTCCTTCTCTTTTGAGGTGGACCAACTGGGCGAGACGGCCTCCCCCACCGCCGGCCCTCCAGACGACTGCTCCTCGGAGGCCGACGCCCACAGCACAGGAGAGGCTGGTGTCGCGAGTGGGCGGGGCAAGGACTTAAACACTAAAGAGGTAAGAGCCAATGGACGTAATAGCAGCAATTATTAATTATGTATCTTAATAACAGGTGTCGGTCCAAGTAGGACAGTGTGGTATCAAACATGTGTAGCCATCTGCAGAGGGGATGCCTGCCAGGTCAAGAACAGTGTGATATGGGCTGAACTATATATTATAGATTTTACTGATTAATATGCTAGTTGGATATCACGCCCCTTGATGTGACACAGTGGCCTGTATTATTTGGACCAGAATGACTTATGCTTAGTAGATTAAGTGAATTCCATAATTCACTGAAACATCCACAAAACATCAACGCCCACTATGACAATAGCAGGTAGTGACACTTCAGTCGTGTGTCTGCAGTCTTCAAACTGGTCCTTGTACCACTGGGAACAGTGAGATACTGTAATTAAATTACTATGAGGACTTGACGAAGAAACTCATGATAAACTCTCCCTCTCCAATTTGATGGACACCTTTAGAGTTGAGCATGGTGTAGCAGATCAAGCATGAGCAAGGCTGCCGTTACTCTGGCCTGTGGGGCAGGCTGCCGTTACTCTGGCCTGTGGGGCAGGCTGCCGTTACTCTGGCCTGTGGGGCCGTTACTCTGGCCTGTGGGGCAGGCTGCCGTTACTCTGGCCTGTGGGGCAGGCCGGTTTGGTTAAATGTTTGAAATAAACTCTCCTGCTGAGGCCTCATTTCATGCAGAATCAGTTTATTTGGTGGGAATAACAGGAAAATGGCCAGCCTCTGTTTTATTTTAATCATCACTCCCCCCCCACGGTCCTTCCCACGCAAGTGTCAAGCGCATGCAGTAAAGATCCCAAAATGTGACTCACAGTTTCTTATGCTAGCGCTGCCGTCCTCTCCCTGTCAGCTGTTACGTCTTTGAGAGTTGAGGAGAAATCGAGGTTTGTTTTTATGTGGAGCACCAAGAGCGGGACTCGACGTTACGCAGTCCGAACTGGTCTCGTTGATTTCTCTGTGCTTCTTATGCCAGGCCGAATGGAAAGACTCCGCCTCCTCTTCTCCGTTACACCCATCGGCCCCGGAACTTGCCCCACCCCTTCTGCAATCGGACAAAGACGCTGCTCCACCCAAAAAGGTCAAGGCCCGCCCCCCGCCTCTCAAGCGCCCGTTCGACTCGGTCGACAAGTAAGTCCCCTCCTTCCCAGAACGTCGGCGCCACGTTGTTCTTCTATCTCTGGCCGTGCTTAATCGAACCGTCGCCACGCTCACGCCACAGTCTTGACTTCTGATTGGCTACGAGCGCAGGGTGCTGTCGGAGGTGTACTTCGAGGAGCGATTCGCAGAGCTGCCGGAGTTCCGTCCTGAGGAGGTCCTTCCCTCTCCGACCCTGCAGAGCCTGGCCACGTCGCCACGCGCCATCCTGGGCAGCTACCGCAGGAAGAGGAAGAACTCCACTGGTGAGAGAGGCAAGAGCAGGCCGGGGAGCCGCTGCTGGGTTTGCAGCCGATCTGCACGACGCTGACCGCGTAGTGCTGGGAGGGCCGTTGGTTGGTTGCGAGTGGGTGTAGCATTTGAGGGAATCGGGGAGTGGAGGTTCAGTCAGCTGTAGAGTCGAGAGCCGAGTGTCTGACGTTGGCGTCGCCCTGCAGATCTGGACTCCTCCACGGAGGACCCCATCTCTCCGAAGAGGAAGAGTCGCCACAGGTCCAGCTGCAGTTCGGAGCCCAACACGCCCAAAAGTGCAGCCAAGTGTGAGGGTGACATCTTCACCTTCGACAGGCCAGGTAACCCGAAGAGGCTTCAGAAAGCAGCACCTACGAGTTTCAGCTTTCCTGATGTCCCATTACTTGTTCACATCTCTCACACAGCCTGTCTGTCTCTGTGTGTTTGTCTCTCTCTCTTTTTCTCTCTCTTTCTGGTGCCAGGTACAGATGGTGAGGACATACTTGGTGAGCTGGAGTTTGATAAGGTGCCATATTCCTCTCTGAGAAGAACTCTCGATCAGAGGAGAGCCCTTGTCATGCAGCTATTTCAGGACCATGGCTTCTTCCCCTCGGGTAACTTAACACACATACACATACACACACGTATTACACTTACTGGGCTTCCTGGAAGGTCTTCCCATAATGACCGTGATGTATCTGTGGGGGTCCACAGCTCAGGCCACAGCTGCGTTCCAGGCGCGGTATGCGGACATCTTCCCCACCAAGGTGTGTCTGCAGTTGAAGATCCGCGAGGTCCGCCAGAAGATCATGCAGACGGCCGCACCTTCCGAAAGTGCTGGAACCTCGGACTCCCCTTTACCCGGACCTTCGGGGCCCATGGCCAATGAAGGAGGAGGCGGGTCCGATTTTGTGGAGAAGGAGGCGGAGCGAGAGGAGGAGCAGGCCTGCTCCGAGGAGCCCAGGAACGCAGGCGATTCGCTGGACTCCACCAGATGAGTGTGACGGACAAGCTGAAAGGATCGACTGATGACCAGATCATTCCCCCAGCATCTAGATCAGACCTGAGCGACTCTTCTCCGAGAGAGAGAGTTTGAATGTGGAATAGATGTTAAGAGGGGGAGATGCCCCAAGAATTTTAAAACTGAATTCCACAGTATTTTGTGTTTAAAAAAAAAAAAAAAAAAAAGACATTTTAATTACAAAAGTACTGACAAAAGGTCACATTTACACATCCACACACACACACACACACACACACACACCACTGTTCATTGTCTTAAATGTCCACACTTGAACTTAAAGCATTATTTTAATGATAACGCTTCCTTTGGGCTCTGAGAACTGAGGAGTATGGAATTGTCCTGTGTGACGGTAAAGGTCAACTCTGCTGCCATACGATGGCGGGACTTATGAGGGCATTCAATTCCTTTGTGGGATTTTTTTTCTTCTTTATAACATGACGTATATCGAAGTATCTGTTGGGCACAGGTGGTTTCTCATAGGCCTTTGGTTTACTGCCAGTCATTGCGAGGCCGGCCTCCATTGGCTGGGGTTAAGAAATGATGAAGACTTAATGGACTCTTATATATTTTGATATTTGCTTCCCCTTCCCCTTTACATGGTGTTTGTTTTTGAAGACTTTTTAATGGAGAGCATTTATTTTGGCACTGAAGAGCCTCAACGAGGGACTAGCTTAGCACGGCCATTAACAAGCTCCTTCCTATGATTGGCTGTATTAGATGCCAGTCATGGCTGGAATCATTCCTAAGATGCAGATTGGCCAGCCATGAAGGAAGATGTTATTAGCAGGTAAGTGAGCAGGCACATTTTGGCCATAGATTGGACAAGGATTTTTTTTCTTCCCCTATATATTGACATATTTAATTTTTTTCTTTTCTTGTCATTTTTACTCAAGTAAATGTGAGATTGTGAACCAAGAGGTAGAGAGTATGTTGGAATATATTCTTAAGAATTTATTATGACATTTAATAACTTTTTTTCAAAAAGAGAAACGACTTGATTTGTAAATCAACTCGTAAACCTACACGTCATTATGTTATTGAATTTCGCATTACTGTTCTTATATTGTTCTTGTGACTCTAATGGGTGTAACCTACATACTGTACTTTGACTTGCTTTCGAGGACGGAGAAGGATAAAACCTCCACTCAGCTCTTCCTCCAGCAGGCACTTTGCTTCCATTTTCTACCCTGACCTTTTGAACCCCAGAGTAGGGTCACTTTTTTTTTTACGTTGAAACATACCCACTCATGCATTGTTGTAGTTTTAACTTCTCCATTAGCATTCCTCCCTAATCCTTCATTCCACTCCTCCTCCTTCTGATGCTTTATTGGTCTTTCTACACGTCAATCACTTTAGGTTGAGCGAAGAGAGAACAGGAGGAGGCGGGCGTGGCGTGATTTTTAGTGCAGAGCTTGTTGGTGTTGTACATAGTTCCAGTGGAGTCTCACGACCCCACATTGTATTAAGGAGCAAAACACATTATTAAAAGTTGAACAATGCCATTAAAGAAACAGAAATTGTAAAACAAAGGAAAAAAAATAAATGAATATGGATATTAACTTTTCTTCTTTTGCTAATTATGTGAAAGGATTTATACAAATAAGCTCTACATTTGTATCATTTTTCTCAGTATTCAAATAAATGTTCACATAAACAGCGGCACCCTTCTTTGCATGTAAACCAGAGGGACTGGTGGTATATGGTAAAACTGGCGTTTTTCCTCATTAAGGACAGTGAAACCCCCTAGCCTGATTAACGATGTGCCAAGCTAATGACTAAGGGGGACTGTTCTGTACGTGACAGAACTGTATATGAGCAAGTGATAAGATGGAGTTGGGTTTTTTTTTTTATTTTTGTAGCTACACTTGATATTAACAAGCCCGAGAAACACCAGTAAAAATACTCTGAGGCAAACAGTTAATTTTTATTTACATCTTTGACATGAGACATCGCATAGTAAAGTTTTTTTTTATTAATATTTACTTATTTTTATTAAAAAAAGAAACGCTTATAATGACATTCAACACTGCTACAAACCAGACGTGTCTGTAAAATGAGGTCACGCAGCACCAGAGCCCCTGGGCCAGCTTCACGGTGAATGAAGGCATCCCTGTGCCCGAGCGCTAACGTCGGTTCAGGCCGCCACGCTCCGCCTTCTGAGCAGCGCTTCAGGCCCGTGTCTGCAAAGAAAGAGTTCCTGTCACGCCAACCCCTTCTGAGGAACAAATTGTCCCGAAATAGAGCGCAGTGTCCTGAAAATGGAACGTCTCTTTCTCTCTCCGGGTTCATCATGCAATCACACCCTGCCTTTTGCTGCTGCAATGGAGCTCTCTTTCAGAACACTTTAACTCCAGATCCGGGCTCCTGCTGGTCTTCGCCATCTTCAGTCTCTTGCGGGGGGGGGTCAGGTTCGCCGTGGCGAGCTGCTTCCAATCACGGATGCGGAGGGACGTTCCCTACGACATTAGTGCCCAAGTTTGATGTGGGAGATCTACTGTCCAATTAGTTTAGTTCCAACTAGCACAGCAGTCTCACGCTGAATGACTGAACTGGATCATGCGAGATAGCTCAGGGACGCTAATACGCTGCCGGGCGGTAGATCACCAGGACAACCGTCCAGCCTCAAGTACCCGGACAGCCACTCACGTTCTGGCTTACAGCAGCTGGAGGCCATCTAGAGTAATGGCCTCCATGTTGACGCCACCCTCCAGCGCTGTGTGGTACAGTTCTATAGCTTCAGCCAAATCTCCACTCGTCTCTATGATGGCAATCGTCTCCCCGAACTCGTTGCACATGATGGTGGGAGTGCCTTGAGTCTGAAGTTTAAAAACAACGGACAGTAGAGATCAGAGAACATTTAAAAAGTTACAACTTAATACTCTGTTAAGGGGTTAAAACCCTAACAGCTACATACCTGCTCCAGACTGGACGTCTGGATTTGAATAAGTTGGGGTTGCCCAAGCTGGACACCCTGCTGACAAAGAGCAGGTACCGCAGTTGCGAGGTTCACCTCTGAAGCGTTCACCACAGCGACCGTTGCCACGTTGGTATGCACAGTGTCCTCCACGGCGACGTCTTCGCTCCGTACGGCGCGCTCCGTTTGCGGCCGGGCGCGCGCGTGGGTCTTGCGGTGGTTCCTCAGGTTCGACACGGTCTTGAAGGCCTTGCCGCACTCGGCGCACGCGTGCGGCCTCTCGCCGGTGTGCGTGCGGCGGTGCTCGGCCAGGTGCATGCTCTGCACGAAGCCCTTGCTGCAGAACTCGCAGCGGAACGGCCGCTCGCCCGAGTGCGTGCGCAGGTGCTCGCGCAGGTGCGTGTTCTGTCGGAAGCGCTTGCCGCACACGGCGCAGGGGTACGGCCGCTCGCCCGTGTGCACCCGCTGGTGCAGCGTCACGCTCGAAGCCGACACGAACAGCTTCCCGCACACCGGGCAGGGGTGCGACCTCCCGGGGGCGGAGCCACGAGGACGGCCCGGTCCGAGCCCGTGGCTGAGCTGATGCAGCCGCAGGTTGGCGGCCGAGTTCAGGCGCTTCCCGCAGACCGTGCAGTCCAGGTTCGGCTTGGGCGGAAGGGCCACCTGCTGCCCGCCGCCTTCGCTTATCGCCTGCTGACTTTTGACCCCTGAATCTTGATCGCCGTCGGCGTAGGTCTGCATCAGGGCGGCGTGCCGCTCCAGGCAGTGCAGGTCCCTGTGCCGCTTACGGAGGAACCCTTCTGGGCAGTGCGGGCACGGGTACGGCGCCGGCGACCCGGGGTGGTGGAGGAACCGGTGTGCCACGAGCTTGGCCGGCCGGACGAAGGTGGCGGGGCAGTCCGGGCAGGCGGAGGGCGTGGGGTCGCTGTGGAGCAGGCGGTGCTGACGCAGGTTGGAGGACTGGCTGAAGGCCCTGTGGCACACGTCGCAGCGGTACGGCCTCACGCCCGTGTGCGTGAGTCCGTGGCGCGTGAGGTTGGCGAGCGACGAGAAGGTCTTGCCGCACACGCTGCACTGGAAGGGCCGCTCGCCCGTGTGCGTGCGCAGGTGGTTACGCAGGTGGATCTGCTTCTTGAACGGCTTCCCACAGACGGAGCACTTGAAGCGGCGCTCGTTGGAGTGGGCCGTCCGCCGGTGGCCCAGTAGGCGGATCTGCGAGGAGAACACTTTGGTGCAGGTCGAGCACGGGAACGTCCGATCGCCCTCGCCATCACAACCGCGCAGCTTCCTGTCCCCCTTGTCGCAGGACTCCGAGTCGGCCCAGTTTTGAGGATTTCGCTTGCCCGGAATCGCCTCGGGATCCCGTACCTCCTCCGCGGCGGGATCCTCAGAACCGATCCCGTTTTCAAAGGCTAAGGCAGCGGTCTCAAGGACGGCGTCGCTGGAACCCAGTTCAGCACTTACAGGAACCGAGAGGGCTGCCTGTTTGTCTTTTCTCCACACAGCTTCTCGTTCTCTTGCCCTCTGCATGATGGACAGAGATAAGCGCTGTGTCAGAGGAACCTGCACAGGAAAGACACACAAGTGCTTCAATTCACACACAAAACGATAGTTTTTTTTTTTTTTTGACAAACATTAAATACCCACTAATCCATACAGAACGGCACATTTTTTTTCAGCTACACTGAGCGTTACCGTGGAGGCAGGGTTGACCGGCTCACGGTTTGTGTGAGTGCGGCGGTGGTACAGGAACTTGGTCATGTTGGTGAAGGTTTTGGCACAGAACGGGCACCTGTGAAGAGGCTCAGACGTGTGGGACTTCCTGTCAGGGGAAACGGAAGAGACGGTTATGGCGCGGCGCTGCCCAAACGTGCCTGACGGTGAGCGTCTGCGCTCTACGTGCGAGGTGAACGGCCCTCCTTAACCTACCTGTGGATGATGAGGGTCATTTCCGTGGTGAAGCTGTGTCCGCAGTCCACGCACAGGAAGCGGGCCTCCCCCGAGTGCGTGCGCATGTGTGTGTGCAACGAGCCCGCCTTCTTGAACACCTTGTCGCACTCCGGGCACTCGTGCGTGCCCTGCTCGTGCACCCGCAGGTGCGCCGCCAGCCGATTGGCCGTGGTGAAAGTTCTCTTGCACTCCTCGCACTGCAGGCTGGCGGCCGAGTTCACCCCCACGCCGGCCGAGCGGGCGGTGTAGGGGCGCCTGCCGCCCGTACCCTTCCCCTGCCCCGCCTTGCTCCCCTCCTCCCTCGCGTCATCCCTCCTTCCTTCCTCCTCTCTTCCTCCAACGCCGTCTTCGTACCCCAGCATGATCCCAGCTCCCCCGCTCTCCTTGTCCTGCGCCAGGAAGTGCTCCCCCTGGTGGTGAAGGAAGTCCTCCGGCGTGCTGAACAGCAGGTTGCATTCTGAGCACTCGTACGGGTGAATGATTAAGACCTCTTCCTCCTCGTGCTTCGTCGATTCCGCCTGCTCGATGGAGGGGAGGATGTTGACTGCGGTCATGCCGTTCTCTAATCTGATTGGTTCCGAGGGCAGGAGAGGAGGAAGGAGCTTGGCCTTGCGGAGGGTTGTGGAGGCGGAGCCATCGGCAATGGCTTGAGCGGAGCAGAACTGGAGGCGGAGCATCGCGGAGGCGGAACCAGGCACTGATTGGCTGGCTGACAGGAGGGCTGCTCTGGGCTGAGCTGCAGGCTTGGATGGAGAGTGCTGCTCTCGAAGAGCCTGGTGAATGAAGAAAGAAAACAAAAAATAAGATCGCCCTCAACCACATCAACCAGTAAACAACCAGTCCACACAACAAAATGATCAGCACGCACCTGGGCTAAGGTCAGGATCTGTCCCGCCCTCTGTTCGTCTAGCACCAGGTTCTGAACGCTGACCACAGGAGTGACGGTGCCATCGGGTTGCAGCACATAATCCTGACAACAAGACAAACCAGAATCTCTCATTGTGCAGCGAGGACACCTGCTACATCCATGCAAATAAAATCAAATACCTGGACGTCTTTAGACTAGATTATCAAATTTAATCTTTTGTCCTATACAACACGGAGCCAACATGCACTCCATTTTAAGAGCACAAACGAGCACATTTCTGTAACATCTGAGGCGCTCTTGTGACGGTCCTAGTGTTCCCGGTTGTAAAGCGAGACTCGGGAGGCGGGCGTGCGTCACTCACCGCGTCGGCCATGCTGCTGTGGGTGCCGATCTGGTCGTGCGTCTGTCTGTGTGCCATCCACAGCTCGGGTGTGTCAAACAGAGCCAGGCACTCCAGACACTGGTAGTGGATCGGCACGGCCGCCACGGTGCCGCCCGGTTCCACCACCTCGCACACGTCTACCGAGGAAGCAGAATCAGGGTCACCGTGAGCCTGAGTGCACCGACAACACTGACCGCCATGGCCAACCACACACAGCACAGAGAACAGTCCCCGCACGCTTACTGAATGTACATACCCTGAGGATTCATGTACAAGGGGAGGACACGTTGTACATGCACGTTTCTACCTGTAAAATCAATTCAGAATTGACCTAGTTGTGGTTGTGCATACATGACGGGTCAATACCGCAGGTGGTGAAGCGACATGTCCGTGAAAACAGGGCCGTGGTTACCAGTTTACAGGCTGGCTATTCAACACCAGGTCATTCACAGCCTGGGAGCTCCCCGAGTCAGCTTCTTTGAAAATCCCAGTTACAACACATTTCCATATGCAAGTGGTTCACATCTCTTTTAACCTTTAGCAACTATTTAAAAACAGAGATGGAGACTACATAGAAATCCATTTGGATGTGTAATCCTCTACATAAACCTGTTAGTGCTCCCTCTCCTGTTTTATAAGAGATCAGATAATCAGACAATGTGAGCAAATTTTTGATAGTTCTGAAATACTTCACCTAAAATACATGATTACATACATTTTCCATAACCTGCAATTGCCCCTCCTCCAATTCCCGGTTTGTGAACCACCACCTTAAACAACACTGTGAACTACGTGTAGCTTACAAATGCTACAGAGCTAAAGCTTATTTTCCTCATAAGTAGTTTACAGGGTTCAGTTGTTCAAACGAAACACCATGGTATTTTTAGACTAGGTTACCATTATATGAACATTTCGATCCCTAACACCACTATTCAGCTGAACTTCAGCACTGGGAGAGAAACTGCTCCCATTGCATATCGGTTTTGGCTTTGAGTGCCTGGAAGCGTTTTTCTGAAGAGAGTGTGTGAAGCAAGTGTGTTCAGTGTGGAGGTGCTGCAGACCTACTGCTGACCTGATTCGCTGATCTAGACTGGAGGAAAATAAATAAAGCTGTATGTGACTGCAGATGACACAACTGCAAGTGGATAGTTCTAGAGAGACACCTCTGAACGTGTCTACTGAACGCCACCACACAGACCACTTTAAAACCACGTGGAGAACATGTCTAAGTCACTTCAGTAAAGTTTATGTATTACTTCTCTCCAAATCAGCCCACATTTCCAATTCAGTTCAACAATGTATAATAATGAACCTCCATCAGCCAAAATATGCTACGCAAGGCATTTATGAGGATTTCCACGTTCTCTATCCCACATATTTTTCTCACTCTCTTTCTCTCACCCACACACCATGTTCTGCATCCAGCCCGGTCTCCCTCATGTGCAGCTCCTGGTGAAGCAGCAGTTCCTCAGAGTTCCTGAGGAGGGAGCCACATTCTAGACACCGGTACTGGCTCTCCCCAGACTCCTCATGGCTGGAAAGGGCCTCCACGTCTTCCCCCTCCGTGCCGGTGTGTATCTGCTGGTGTATCAGCACCTCCTCCAGAGTGCTGAAGAGCTGTTGGCACTCACTGCACATATACTGGTGCTCCACATACTCCCCCTGCTGGTCACTCATCATCACTGCAGTCCGGGGAAATCGAGATGCGTTTTTTTTGTGTCAATGTCCTTTTGTCTACACTTCTGTTGACGAACAGACGCGGTGTGTTTACTTTAGCATGGGATTGTAATCCTGGGACAGGTTTTAGTAAGAGAAACTTCTAGTTTAAGTGCTTCATTTCTGGAATTCGACACGTGTGATCTTGTCAGACTCTTCATGATTACTGAGCAACCTGAAACGAGCAAACACACATGACCAGTATTATACAGAGGGGCAATAATTGTGCATAATTATATGTCTTTTAAAAAAAAGATAATATCCGTTTCTGTTTTTTTTCGTAGGCATTTAAATCACCTTTTCAAATCCACGTGCATTATTGAATGACTGATCCTGTCAATCTGCCGTGGACTTGTTTAGAGAGGATTCATAACAGTCCTCTGTGTCAGTACAGTCGTTAAAACACAGATTTACTGTTTGTACAATAGCGTCGTAGCACAATTCTCAAGTTGTGTAGCTTCCTAGCTGTGCAAGTGTGCGTTTCACATACACCTAAAATAAAGGTTTTAATAAACATTTGGTTTCTTGAGCCCACGGCTGCGACAGAAAGCGCGTGTCTGCCCGTGATAACGTGAGTCTGAGTAACGTGTTCACTATACTCGTAAAGTACGCGGGGTCTGAGTGTATCTTCACAAATGCGCGTCCGCCCGGTTTTTCCCGGACTTATTCTGCTATATTCGCGCCTCTGCCTCGTGGCGAGCGGTTGGCGGCGCTCTCCGTATTTGCCACAGCTTACGGGAGCGCACCGCCGTGTCCTGGCTCCGCTAAGCCGGAGTATGGCGGTCGTCAGGCGGCGCTCTTCACTTTTCTCCCCAGGTCTACCGTGAGCGGGCGAGGCCTTCTTTCCCCTCCGCTCTCCACATCTTACCTCTCCGCCGTCCGACAATCCCTCGTGTTGCGCTCTCGGTCCTCCACGGGAACGTTAGATACTCCGCGACGCATTTTCTATCGAAGCAGGAGAACAAAACACATATTTTGCGACCTGTTGTACAAATGAGGCGGATATATAAACGCTGAGGCTAGTGGATTGTACGGTTTCTCTAGCTGCCGTGTCTTCGCAGTGTGCATAATGTCCCGCCCCTCCATTCACGTAAGGGTTTTCAGAGGCTGTGATTGGACACAGATGGTGTCAGTCGAAAAACTTGTTTTTGTTAAATAAAGCTCTCGGATTTGGGCATTACTGAGCACAGCTATTAAATGTTATATATTTTTACGCGTATATTTTTTTCTGGAAAGCAAGAGCTTAGTTTCAAGTATTGAAAATTTATTTATTTTTAAAGAAGCTTAAACTTGAAGACATTAATACAGGCAAAACAAATAAAACCGAATCGCCTTAAAATACACAATCTCTAAAAATCAGTCTTAATTACTTGTTCGAATGTAATGTTTATATGTGAAAAACAATATTCATATTTGCTTTCTTTATCGAAGGCTTAGAAAATTTCCCGCTCATAGCCAAAGAACGAAAATGATTTGATGAACGTTGCCAGACACAAGAGAATGCAATGCAATGTTGTATTAATAAAATATGTAAAAGTGTTGCCTATGCAAGACATTATTTTGTCAGAGCTCCACCAATTTAGACCGATTTATTCACAGAAAACAGTGTTTTAATGATTCGTCTTTTCGTGTGCTCAGTATCTTAAGATTGTAGTACTGACTCTCGCTGGGCCACATCTAAACTTCATTACCCACAATGCAATCAGCACGTTGCCATACGTCAGGTCCAACTGCACAACCAGTCTGGGGAAGAAAGAGAAGACGTAGCTACAACCCCACCGATATACCATTCAAGCGGTCTTTATTTTTATAACGGTTATCGTCTTTTAAATTAACGCACCCATTCAACGGCTGGCCCTAGTTTGTCGGCACACGTTCCCCCTGCCCCTGCATACTCTCAGATCAGAAAATGAGCGGCAGCGGGCGGCCCAGGACTAGCTCGTTTGCCGAGCCACCGGGAGCTCCGGGAGCCGCTGCGGCCGCCGCCGGATCGGCAGTCGCGGGCGGGAGTGCTTCAGGAAAGGCCGGGGCTCCTCAGGCCTCCGGCGGCAGCTCGTCTGCCTTTGGGAACTTGAAGCTGAGCAGTAAGTGATTTATTACACCGGTCCCAGTACGCTCAGTCCCCGCGGAGCGGAGAAACCCGCGTGTGGTGTTTACTTCTAAATTGTGCATCGGTCGATTGATTATTTGCGCGATTTTGGCAAAGTTTGCGTTAACCTACTTTAGGTTGCTAGTTGGTTAGCTAGCGCGCTAGGCTAATGATGGGCAGGTTCGCTAGCTAGCCTTGTTTTCGTTAACCGGGGACCGAGGGCTCCGGGTGTCTCGGCGAACCCGTCGCACTGTGAGTTCTGTGGGGTTAAAACGACTAGAAACAACCAAACCGCCCCTGTCCTCGGTCGCGGAGATGATGATCGGCGCTCCGGTGGCTTCGCTGGGTTCCAGCTGGCCCACCAGAACAAAGCTCGGCTGGCTAGTCGCTTAGCTTAGCTGGTGTGGCCGCCTGCAAACGGCGTCCAGGAGCAACATCCTCATTTTCTCGGCACTTCAGAGTTTATTTGTCTAAACCCCATTTAACACGTATTCGTGTTTGGCCGTTATACTCGCGTATGGTGGTAGGACGCGAGTGTTGTCGGGGCTCTCGTCCTGACAGGGTCTCCTGTTTCATTAGCGAGTTGAAACAAGTAGCTATGGCGGAAACAATATAAATCTGTGTAAAAAGCTTACTTGAAGATTTTGTTTGTTTGTTTTCTGGTGGTTTCTGCTGTACTGTAAAGCAGTAAATGATTCTTTGCTGTGCCACAAATTGACAGATTTTTCCTGTCCTGTTCCTGTTCTGTAAACGAGCAGAATAGTTCTTCACACCCTTCTGGTAATGGGGCTATACTGTCCTGGTAATGGGACGATACTGTTCTGGTAATAGGACTGTACTGTCCTGGTAATGGGACTATACTGTTCTGGTAATGGGACTGTACTGTCCTGGTAATGGGACTGTACTGTCCTGGTAATAGGACTGTACTGTCCTGGTAATAGGACTGTACTGTCCTGGTAATGGGACTATACTGTTCTGGTAATAGGACTGTACTGTCCAGGTAATGGGACTATACTGTTCTGGTAATAGGACTGTGCTGTCCTGGTAATGGGACTGTACTGTCCCAGTAATGGGACTGTACTGTCCTGGTAATGGGACTGTACTGTCCCGGTAATGGGACTGTACTGTCCCGGTAATGGGACTGTACTGTCCCGGTAATGGGACTATACTGTACTATCCTGGTAATGGGACTGTACTGTCCCGGTAATGGGACTATACTGTACTGTCCTGGTAATGGGACTGTACTGTCCTGTTCCCTGTGACATCTGTGCGTACATGTAAACACCCTTATGGACCAAGCTGGTGTCACTTTGGCCATGACTCGAAACCGAGACTAGGAAACCTCAGTAGCTACAATGGCCAGTGTTCAGGTTGGTTATTTCCAGTGCAGTGTGTGGCAATCCAGCAAATTTATTTATTTATTTTTTGCAGCTGAATTTGACAATATTCGGATTCTGATCGTGTAATATTCGCACTTTAAATACAGACGCCGAGTCTCCTCCTTTATGCAGGTCGTCAAAAACAAAAATCAGTCTCCAGTCCCAGATGGCAGAGATGTGCGCTGATTTTGATCAGTCTCCTGCACTATAATTACAGAACTCAGCTCTTGGCATCTTCAGGTTCATCTGTCACACTCCAGCTCTGTGGATATAAAACTGTGGCTACCATTTCTGTGATGAATCTGCAGATTTTTGATGCCAGTGTGGGGACCCACCACAAAATGCAAATGCAGGGCTGTGGTGCATAAAGTTGAATACTAAAAATACTGTTCTTATATGCTCATTAATTTGGAACCAAATGTTTGACGTGTGATTCAAGACCAGGCGGTTCGGGGACATCATGTTTAATTCAAAACTCCCCCTGTGAATATTATAAATGGATTTAATGGTTCTGGTTTCTGCAAAAATCACGTTTTAATGTGGTGTCCAAATTTCGGTCCAGATTTGTGCCACCTGTCTCGTTCCTCTCGTAGGTGTAAATAAGTGAGAATATTGCTTTGGCATTTGTCTGAGTTTTATGCATTCCCAGAGGTTCCACCCGCTAGAGGTTCCACAGGTACACCCAACAGAAGCCTTCACTCCCGGCTGAGCCGTGTGGCGGGGTGTCCCCGAGGGTGTGATTGGCTGTATTCGTGCTGGGAGGGAGGGATGCCAAGGGTTCTTTTCCCCTGTTGTTATGCAACACGCTGGCGTCCAAGGCAACATCACGACAGAATGGAGCGCTTGCTGTACCGCTCGGGCCTGCCGAGGTGCACGAGGATGGTGTGGCCGCTCGGCACGACGTACGGCTGCTTAATCCCGCAAAACAACGTGCTTGGTGCTTTATACGGGGAAGTAGCACCTTCGCTCACTATTGTCTAAGGGAAATAATGGAGTCTTTAAATACATGTTCACTTTTATATATGTGTTTGTCAGAGGATGGTGAATGTCATAGCGGTCTGTGCTCAGTATGTTCCAGGAAATTGGTGTTGGCTGAACTCTATGAATCACCGTGTTCGTTCGAGTCTGTGAGCGAGAGAGAGGAAGGCCCATCGCCTCCAGGGCTTTCCTGCCCATAGGCATTCATTGTATTCATAACGAATATCAAATTTAGAAGTGCAGATCTGAGATCAGGTTGCTCCCTGTTTGTACTGCTCAGGGGAGCAGAGAAACTGACCCAGAAACCAGCCTGCTGGTCTCAGGTGCTGTGTGGTGGCCCAGACTCTCCCCGTCTCTGTTCAAATACACCAAAAGTGTGTGTTCTCGCAGATTCAGCGATAAGTCGTGGTCCTGGCTCCATGCTGCTGGGAAGAGGCAGATATCTACACGCAGGTGTTGGGTTACCAGCACTCGCTGGAGCGCATTAGGGGTTGTTCACGTCAACACCGAGAGATGCCCGGTGCTTTGAGACTTTAGGTGGGTCCTCAGAGCAGCTGTGCCGCCATGGTGGTTTGACTTCCGCGTCCTGCAGATGTGACCGTTCAACTGTTCGATGGCAAGTCAGCTTTAGTCAGGCGTGGACCACTCTACCAAAACAGCAAATGTATGGATTTTGCAGCTGTGCAAATGTACTGATTTCGCAACAATGCAAGTGTGTTTTTGCTTCCTCATTTACCAGCTTTGCTGCATATTGCTGTTTCTCCAGGTTTTCTTAGAAGATAGTTTCAACATGACGGTCCAGGGCAGTGCAAACCTAATTAGAGCACACCTGAAACCACAGCGCTGCAATCTATATCTTTCAAAAATATTCTGTTGTAAGTTCTCTTTTTGTAGTCTGTCACACAAGCAACTCAAAAAGTGTGATCGTTGAATAGCAACTGTTAAGCATTTAGTCACGAACAATACTCGACCTTCTGATAACTCTGTGACGGGTTCATCATTTATTTTTCAGTGGTGTAAATTTTGCTCACAAAGGTTCGTGACTCACTGCGCCGGCTCCCAGAACTCTCCCTGGTGTCCACGTCACAGAGGAACGCTCGCTAAAACTTTCCCACGGAGGCGTCCTGGGCTTGAACCCTCTCTGTCTCTGTACGTCCTCAGGGGACAGCGGGAAAGTGACCACGGTAGTGGCCACGCCCGGCCAGGGTCCTGACCGCCCGCAGGAGGTGTCCTACACGGACATTAAGGTGATCGGTAACGGTTCCTTTGGAGTGGTGTATCAGGCCCGGCTCATCGACAGCCAGGAGATGGTGGCGATCAAGAAAGTGCTACAGGACAAAAGGTTCAAGGTACAAGAGATGATGGCAGAACCTGAAGAAACTTCTGTTAAGATCCTGGACCAGTCCCCTACTCTTAAGTTTAGCTTAAACTTAAGGTTTAGATTAGTTCAAACTAAAGTTTAGCTTTTTGTATTAAGTAGGCATAACCAGATACCATAAGATAGAGCTGATACTAGGTTGTATTTTTACACCCCATCAAACCAGAGTTCCAAGTTGTATGTCCTGTCATAACAATTAGTCGTTAAAAGAATCACTTTCTTTTAGCCAGGGAAAGGAAAGGTTAGATGCATAAACAATGTTGGCATTGAATAACGGTGTTGAGTTTCATATTAAATAGTGTAGTTTGAGGTTTGCTCCTGGTGTATGTCCCATGTGTGGGGGTAGGGGGGTGGTTGTTCTTCAGTGCGTGATCATGGGGGAACCAGGCTGTGGAAGTGTGTGAACGGATCTCTCACTCTTCTTGTTCCTGCAGAACCGAGAGCTGCAGATCATGCGTAAGCTGGACCACTGCAACATCGTCAGGCTGCGATACTTCTTCTACTCCAGCGGAGAGAAGGTAGAGGAAACCCTCCCCGAGTGGGGGGGTACAGAGAGTGTCCTCTCAGAATGTGCTCAGATAAACATGTCGTTCTCTTCCTCACTGTTGCCCGTACACACACACACACACACACACACACACACACACACACAGACTCAGTTTTGGAGGGCATTTGATCTTCTCCATTGCTACACATTGAGACCGCGGTCTAGACTACATTGGACTGTGCTTCCAATGTTCACATGCCCTCTGGGTCATATTAACACTTTAGATTTGTCCCAGCACCCAGCAGGCATGGCCCTTGAGGAGCTAGTGGGAGTGCTTCTGTAGGCCAGAACACTTCTGTGATATCAGAACACACCTGCTGTGTTATTGCACCCTTGTGTTGTGGTGAAGGAGACCCAGATCTGGGAGAGCCCTTCAACACACCAGACTCTATGCAGCCTTGATTTTAACTATCCATATGAGCTGTTAACCTTTAGCATTCTCTCTCTCTCTCTCTCTCTCTCTCTCTCTCTCTCTCTCTCTTTCTCTCTCTCCCTCTCTCTCTCTCTCTCTCTCCCTCTCTCTCTCTCTCCCTCTCTCTCCCTCTCCCTCTCTCAGAAAGATGAAGTGTATCTGAATCTCGTTCTGGATTATGTACCAGAGACTGTGTACAGGGTGGCACGCCACTTCAACAAGGCCAAGACCACCATTCCTATCATCTACGTCAAAGTGAGTGACCCTGCAGCAGTGGGCCGAATGTGTTTACCTTGGCTGAGCCAAAATGCTCACGGGAATCTCTCTCTCCCTCCCTCTCTCTCTCCCTTCCTCAGGTGTATATGTATCAGTTATTCCGCAGTCTGGCCTATATTCATTCCCAAGGCGTCTGCCACAGAGACATCAAACCACAGAACCTCCTGGTGGACCCAGACACAGCCGTCCTCAAGCTGTGTGATTTCGGCAGGTGTGTTTGTGTTTACCTAAACACTACCCTCGCTAGACTCACTGGCGGAAAGGTTGCAGGGAGCATTGGTGTGAAGACTTGCTTCTGGTGTTTTTATATTTGTCTTTGTTTGTTTGTTTGTTTTGGCTGAGTGACCACTTATTCTCTCTTTTGTCTTCTCACAGTGCAAAGCAGCTAGTTCGTGGCGAGCCAAATGTTTCATACATCTGCTCGCGGTATTACCGTGCCCCCGAACTCATCTTTGGAGCCACAGACTACACCTCCAACATCGATATCTGGTCAGCCGGCTGCGTATTGGCTGAGCTGTTGCTGGGGCAACCCATTTTCCCCGGCGACAGCGGGGTGGACCAGCTAGTTGAAATAATAAAGGTGAGACCCGCATGCGTGCATCACACGCGGAGGGACAAACGGAATGCGCTCGGTCGTGCCGCCTGACGTTTCCGGGGGGCGTGTTCGTCCCGCTTTTGTGTCCCGCGCCGGGGTGTTCTCTCGTCCTGACCCAGTTCTTCCCTTTCCTGCAGGTTTTGGGGACGCCTACGAGAGAACAGATCCGGGAGATGAATCCCAACTACACAGAGTTCAAGTTCCCACAGATCAAGGCGCATCCTTGGACGAAGGTGTGTGCCTTACCGGGCAGCCCAGAGTAATCGAGCTCAGAGAGGGGCACGATGGGTCCTGCGCTGGCCTAACGCTGCTCGCGGTTACCCTGCAGCAGCGGCGGGTCCTGGCGTGTTTTTGTGGGTGGTCGATTGCAACAAGAGTTTCTGGTGCTTTCCCGGCTTTTATGGGATAACATTAATAGCAATAACCTTGGCAACCGTGTTCGCCCAGACGCCCAGGCTCCCGTCCAACACCAGCGCCGTTTGCCTCCACTTTGCATCTCCTTAACTAGCAGGGGGTTCAGTTGACCCAACTCGAAGCTCTAGCCCACCCCCAAAACCGTCAGACGGCGCCGGCGCCTCTGCAGTCGGCGAACGCCGGTGATCTTGTGCGAGTCAAGCGCCCTTGTGTGTGTTTTTGGCAATTAGGTGTTCAAGCCGCGGACGCCCCCGGAGGCCATCTCGCTGTGCTCTCGCCTGCTGGAGTACACGCCCGTCACACGGCTCTCGCCGCTCCAGGCCTGTGCCCACGCCTTCTTCGACGAGCTACGTCAGCCCGCCGCCCGCTTGCCCAGCGGTCGCGAGCTGCCCCAGCTGTTCAACTTCAGCCCCGTGGGTCAGTGTGGCGGGGGGGGGGGGGGGGGGGGGGGTTATGTTAGTGGGGGTGGGGCTTTGTGTTGAGGTTGTTGTGGGCGTGGCGCTGTGGGGCGTTTAACGGCTCTTCTCTCCCCTCAGAGCTGTCCATCCAGCCGCAGCTGAACTCTGTCCTCATTCCTCCGCACGCACGCTCACAGACCACGTCTGTCTCGCACGGTATGGAAGGCTGTCTTGCCCCGTGTGTGTGCTGTGTGTGTTTTTTGCTTGAGTGTGTGTATACATACATACGTGGCATGTATTTATTGTTTATGACTGCATGAATTAGGTCGCGTGCGTGCGTGCGTGCGTGTAACAAATGTTCTCGCTGTCCACAGACGGCAGCGTGTCGGACAGCTCGGCCCAGTCCAGCTCGGCGCCGGGGGCCCTAAGCAACAGCACCTGAGCGTTGTCCTCCTGGGTTACTGCAACGACCCCACCCTTCCTCCTCCTCCTCCTCCTCTTCGTCCTCCTGCTGTCTCAGTCCTGCCTTGTCAGAGCTCCAGCACCAGTCTGGCCTCTTCACACTCACAAACCCGCCCACAAACCCGCCCAGACTCTGGACACATCGGTCACGTGCAGCCACCTGTCAAGTGGGTTTCAACAGGACCCAGTTTTTATCTGTTTTGTTTTCAATTTTTTTGTTTCGTCTGTGTGGTTTAAAGGCAAAGAATGGTTCTCTGAGGCATTGCTGACCCCTAGTGGCAGGAGGAGTAAAGCACAGTTATCACCCTCATTGTATGTTTAGAGGTCCACCCATTTTATTACATTTTAGACAAGATTGCAAGTCTTGCATCCACAAATTGCAAGGGTAGTCTTTTATTTTACTTTGCTCTTAAAATGTAATGAATTTTAAAGCTTTTTTTTTTTCTTAAACGAGACCATGTTTTTGAAGGCAGTGTGGAATCAAAATGTTTTTATGAAGCAGCGAGTATGTGAGAGGTTTGTGTCCGTGTGCCCAGAATCATCCACTGTTTTTGCACTTTTGTCAGGAACACGTAGAAAGAGTGTGAGGGTGCCGTTAGGCTCTCGAAACGAACACGCGCTCAACGCCCCCCCCCTCCCTTTCTCTCTCTGCCAATACTGAGAAAGGATTCCCCTTAAACCAGGGATCACACCGGTCTCAGAAGACAGGTCTGGGATCAGCTGTCGTCTCCAGGCCACTGAACTGCACCGATATGGACGGTGAGCGCTGATCTAGCATGGCTGTCGGGACGCCTGATGGATGGGGTCTCAAAGCTTACTTCAGTTTGAGTTCACTCAGAAAAGGGTCTGTGTCCTTGTCTTCTCCTGTACACCCACACACACTCTTGCTTTTCTGTACATGTCAGGGTGAGGGTCTGGTCTTCACATGTATGGAAGTGCTCACAGCTCCAATCCATGGGAGTCTGTCATGCTATGATAGGGTGCGTGTGTGTGTGTGTGTGTTTCAGTAGACTTAGACAATATGTAATGTTTAAATGGCTGCTGATCTGTGATTAATCTGATCTTGAATCATTGTAAGTATCATAGTTCCAAACACATGCATACACACACACACAACACACGCACACATCCACGCACAGATGTCCTTCCTCACCGGACTAATTTGCAAACCCTCTACAAGTGGAAGTCGCCCATGTATCTGGAGCCTTTTGTCCTTCCTGCTTTCCGTCCTTCCCTCTCAACCAATCCCCTCTTTCCCCTTCTCAGCCCCAATATGTAAATACCATGTACCTTTTACTTTTTGTTATTTTTTGTTATCGTTATTCTGTTGTTCTTGTAACTTTTCTTTCTAGTGGAGTAGCACTGCATCAGGTAGTGGCCAGTCTCTCTCTCTCTCTCTCTCTCTCTCTCTCTCTCTCTCTCTCTCTCTCTCTCTCTCTCTCTTTCTCTTTTGCTCTACCTCTCCTTTCCTTCTTTTTCCTCTCCCCATTTCTCTCTGCTGTACATAACATTTCAGCCGCCCTCTCTTTGGATAGAGGGGAGAAAACTGAACAAAACACTTTCTCTCTCCCTCTCTTCTCTCTCCGTCCCTTCCTGTTCACACCCTCTTGTCATAAATGTTATTTTGATTGTTTTATTTATTGTATTGATTACTTTTTTATCAGATAGGGAAGAGACTTGTGTGAGAGTTGCTATTAGAATATCATTCGTATTACAAACCTGATGATATAGTGGAATGTGCTGGACAATATGAATCTGTTTTCCAGAACATTCCATAAGCGTTTTCATTTGGAATATTCTCCAAGGTGCAGGTATACATGTACGTGAGCACACATGCACACGTACACACACACAGACTCGGGAACTGTTAAGCCCATCTAGGATTGAGTGAATGGGTAAGGGGGAGAGAGGGAGAGAGAAACTGTTTTTGTTTGTTGGTATAAATAATTAAACTCATTAATAAAGTGATAAAGTGTGGCTGCTTCTGGGCAATTTTTGTGCAGCGTAATCTGTGTAATTCGCCGACAGTCAGTCACCGAATCTTTTTAAGCACTTTAATTAAACCATACTCAATTATTTTAGTGTCTCTTTATATATGATATCCAGCTTTGTAAACCAAGCTGGAAAAAATCCCTTTCTAGTTTAAAATTAAAAGTTTAAAGAAAACATAGTGTGCAGTGTAAACACACCCTGGTAGTAGAGCCAAACCAACTGGGAAGGGCCTGCAAAATAGATTAACAAACAGGCTGAGGTGTGTTGAAAGCCTAAATGTATAAGTGAATTGTAAATATATAAGTGAATGGGTACGTGTTTGGAGCCTCTGGTCAGGAGTCTGCTGATGTCCCACGGTTCACAGTGATCTTCAATTAGTTACACTGGTTTTTCTTTATTTTATTTTTTATATATATTTTTTATTGAGAAACAATATCAAATACAAAACACAGGAAACACTGTCACGTACAAAGATGTGTGTAAAGATAAGTACAATTATTTAGTTATACTGTTGGAGTAAAACACATTTGCTTATTGGCAGGTCATAAGTAAGGGGTACAAAAAATCTCTGTGAGCAGGTCTATTATGTGTAAAGCTCAATTCGCAGGGTTTTGAAATTTGCAGTTTTCTTATGCAGTACAGCATGAGCCAGGAGATAATACAGCCATGTCTGTATTTTTACATAATATGGCTACAGGTAATGTGTATACAAATGTATTTCTTTGACATTTAAAGAGTCTCTGGATTTAAGCAGGTTGAGATCTTTTCCACAGAATTATGAAGGTCCTTGGGTGCAGTCTGCTGTCAGGTGAAATACAGGGTTTCCACAATTACTGCACTCTCACTTAATCTGTGCTGGATGAATTTCAAGGTTTTAAAATGACACTAACAGTATGACATTATTACCCCAGAACAGTTTGCATCCATCCACTACAGAATATTCAGAATATTATTTAGGTATTATGGGTATCCTGTAGGCTGCTAACAATCTGTGTAACTAAATAATAAGCCCCCAATTATTAAATAACCCCTTGGTCACCAGCAGAAAGCCACCTACCAAAAACAATATAACTAACAAATAGATGTGATGTGAGAAATTGTGCCTGCAGATCTTTGATCGTGTTATAAGATTATGGTTATGAAAACTGGACAATTTTAATTTTAGGAAGGAAGTTTATCAATTTCAAAATTACACAATGCAAACATAAGACTTCCTTTAAAAAAAAAAAGATATGACAAAGTATACAATTACACAGTGAATTTGGTTTTTAATAATTGAGCCAGGTTATCTTGAAAGTGCTGGTGAGAGTAGGGGCAGTGAGTTTTGTTTTTCCAGATAAGAGCTATTAACTGTCTTACAAATTCGGTTGGACAAATAAAGACTTGGGCGCATATTTAAGCCTTGACAATTCTTATGTCTTACAATTTTTGCGGTTTAAAGACAAATCCCTTCTTTTCGAAGGTAACTACAAAGCACTTCTCAATTCTTACAGACGACACCCAAACGCTGCTTGTTTGACAGATACACGCACTGACCTTGCAGCTACCAGAGAGCAATCAGTAGTGACCCTGACGCACGGCGTAAGTTAACTTCTGCAGCTAAGCGGAATTCTATTGGTGGAAAGGAGAGGCACTGTAGACCAATCACGTCGATTTTTGTTGAAACGTTAGAAATAACATTTCTGGTACCAACAAGCAGGAGTGCATTCGGTGAGTTTTGAGCTTTAATAAATAATCTACGCTTCGAGGTAATGTAATTGTATTTCCGTTTTAATTTCGGCGTCTCGGAGTTTCAACTGGGGGAGACGTTCGCCGTTCACTATGTCGAGGGAGCCGTTATCACCACCGAAGAAGCGCGCGCCGCCCTTCTTCGGCGGTTTCTCGACGCTCGTGCAGCTGTTGTCAAGTGTTTTAGAGCGACTCGACGCACAGCGGCTGCGCCTCGCAAGGATAATAATCACCAAAAAAACTGTCGGAATCCAAATTTAAATAATTTATACGGCTACACACCACCCCAGTTTGAGAAAAGAGTCACACTCTAAATGCTAGCTAGTTAGCAGTCTGCGTTAGCACTTTTGCTACTGCTGACACCGACGTTAGCTTGTTGGCTAACGCCGTTAGCACGGTGCAGCAGTGTCCGCCACAGGCGCTGACAGGACTGACCGAGCTGTGGGGTTTAGTTCTGCTTCCCCAGACTGTGCCACGGCCGGTGTCCATTACTTTAAGTGTGGTATGGCCTGTCGTTACAAAAACACCGGGACTGAAAAAGGTGTAGCTGTAGACCCTGTGGAGAAACTTGGTTAAACAGTCCGAACAGAGAAGAGCATAATGCGGTTTTGAGCAATTAAATCCCAAAACGTACAGGAGCAGGACTTGTAACACCCGTGTCAACTTGTAACACCCGTGTCAACTTGTAACACCCGTGTCAACTTGTAACACCCGTGTCAACTTGTAACACCCGTGTAAACAAGTGCAACCCCTTATGTTATAGAGCCTTGGGCCACAACGGTGTTGAGTTGTGAGTTTTTACTAGGGGTTATCACAACGTCTGCGGCATGAGGAAAACGTGAGATGTAGGACCACCTGAATACAGGCTGTCTCAATACTGTAGGCTCGCCTCAGATTGGAAAAAAATTGTAGTATTTAGATCTCCCCTGACTGTAGGTCTCCTTTGAAAATCAGTAGAGATCCGTATTTTGTCTTTCATGTTGAGATTTAGACATGATGAAGGGGAGAGGTACTTTTGGTCCTGGTACCTCAATGCAGGTTTTTGATTTAAAGTAATTTTAAAGATAGAAAGTAACTTAAAGACCTCAAGCTCACAAAATGTAAATCCCAAGGTAAATAGTTCCGTTCATACTTTAAGAAGATGAACATATTGTACAGTCATGGTCTGGTGGTAGGGAACTGGTCTTGTGACCGGAGGGTCGTGGGTTCGATTCCCTGAGCCTGAGGCCATGACTGAGGTGCCCTTGAGCAAGGCACCTAACCCCAACTGCTCCCCGGGTGCTGGGCTAGGGCTGCCTACCACTCTGGGCATGTATGCATCACAGCCCCCTAGTAATCACCTAGTGTGTGTTCTAATTGCACAGATGGGTAAATGCGGTGAAAAATCACAATTGACAATAAATATGGCACATTTTCATATTTCACATATTGGCTGGTGCAAATCTTGGCTATATCTCACTATACTGAAGAGGGCGCTGTTGCGTAGTTGAGAACAAGGTTTTAGGCTGCCTGAAGGAAATCGATTTTTTTTTTCGCTAATGATTTACTTCGTTTGTGCACTTACAGAACCATCAACTTTGTGTTTAATTAGTAGTTTTGCTGAGAAAGTCGCCAACGAAAGTCATTCAGTTAATCAGTATGTCACATACATGAAGCAGTTTGTTTTGTTCTTAGATGGGTTTGCAGAGTAATAAAGTAAACTTTGAAATTTATAATGTATGTTTGTATATAAATGCCTTATTCAAAACTATTAAAGAATTATAATGTGTCCAAAACGCATTTCTCTTGAAACTAGGTTTACAACTGTGCTTCAATTTTTATCACCTCCAGTTCTTTAACGGCAGTATTAAAACACTTACAGAATGAGTACACCTGAGGCTAGCGTTATAGTACATAGTGTGTGTATATTATATATTACATACAAACACAATCACCGATTGCAGAGTATGTACATGTTTGTATAGAAAAAATATATCTGATCAGAAGACGACGTGTCTTCTCCTAGCTGACCGATATATTGAGATACTTTATTTTATCCTGTGTCATCTCCAGCGCTCCAGCGCTCGTGCAGATGATGGAGAGCTCCTCGGTGTACATGTGTTTTCCCTGTTACCGCGAGTTCCCCACCCTGGAGGAAGTGCTCACCCATCAGCTGTCGTGCACGGCTGAGAGCAGCCCGGCCCTCACCACCACCACCACTCCTGTGGAGGCTGCGGCGCTAGCTGCCGGTCTCCCGCAGGTACGACCAGCCTTCTCTCTCTCTCTCTCTCTCTCACACACACACACACACACACACACACACAGACACCATAAATCACAATGACAAATTGGGTTTTTTTGTCTTTGCTTTTTATTCAAATACAATTCTATTGGGTAGTCTGTATAATATTGCATTAGACATTAGATTGCTTAATACCAGTCACAAAAGAGTTCCATAAAAGCATATCCAAATAACGATTAGGTGCGTAATCCCCTAAATTGCTACTTTTGTCTGGGGGTGTCCAGCGATTCCCAGGAAAGTTATGGCTGGTCGTTAGTCTGATCCTCGTCTTTTCCCGATGTCTGACTGTACTCGTTTGAACTCTGCTGCTGCAGTGCTGCAGTGCTTTGTAGCTTCAGGCAACATTTTTCCCCCCAGAGGTAATTGCATCCGATACCAGTGAAAGCCTCTGTTTAATTGAATCAGATTTTCTCTCCAAATAGTACTTGAACGCATAGCAGTAATTATCTGAATTAGGCTCGATATTGGAAGTGTGGCTTGTAAGCTGGAAGATTTCTGAGTTGTAAATTGAAATATAAAATAGCAATTCAGGGCTTTGTATACTTCAAATTTTCCTCTTCAAATTAGTAGAAAAATTACACCCTTGAAAATCCCCCTTTGTATCCTTACATGGACAAACATCTCAGAAAATTGTTTTCCCTAAATGAGTGACAATTAGTATCTGATCAGAGCAATTATTTGTTGGTCGTGTTTTTGTTTCTATTCAGCCATTTAAAAACTAGAGCACCCACCCCATCTGCTGTATGAATGGCACCATGGTGGTGTACAGCACCAGTGTGTAGCTGTGACTGTACTGCTTGGTCAGGTGACCACTTCCTCAGTGGTGATGGCAAAATAATACCCAGTCTGGGATATTCTAAGACTGTGAGAGATTGCCTAGCTGAAATGAAACAACATCATTTAAGGCATGATGCTAATTTAGAGTGATTTATCATTAAATTGGGATTAGCAATTTTACACATTTCAACAGTGGTCAGGGCAACATAAGTTGACCAGTAATGTATGCAATTACTGACACATCATGCGTGGCAACAGATACATTGTATCTCAGTCTTTAGTCACCATCTGTGTCATTTACAACATGCACAGCAGATGTGGCTGGTGCATATGTCGATATATTTTAAAAGTTTGAGCTTATTACTTCAAGGATAATCAGAAGCTTGTTTGGGAACTCGCATTCATCAGGTCGTAGGATGAAAAAGAAGCTTTTTTAAAAAACTTGTGGGCACAACACACGAACAGTGTTCGTCTTTATCAGAAACTGAGGCTGTCGCTGGCTTTTTCACTGGATTACCACAACACGCCCTGTCCACCCCCCCCCTCTACACGCCCTGTCCACCCCCGTCTGGCCCTTCTTAAAGACAGGGAGCAGCCAGCTGCGGTGAGTGTGTGGTGGCGGAGGCCGTGATCGAGCGCCCTTTGGGCGGGCGGCGACAATGCGCCACACACACCGGGAGCCTTTTCAGGCTGCTGTATTTGAGCGCTGCGGTGGCAGTGAGGAGAACGACGGTGTTTGAGGTTGGCCTTTAAACTGTGTCGGAATTAAAGTGAGCAGCACCTAGGCGCTCTCAGCGTGAAGAAATCCCTTCCGACAGGCACAAAGGAGTGATTTTCACCCTGGAGTGCACTAGGCGGGGCTTCGGTGCTCTTTACAGGGATAAGCCATAATGTTTTTTTTTTAGCATCACAATGTAATACAAAATGATATTATTTATTGGGAATGGTGTAGGGGGGTTGAAAAACAACTTGGGGGTTTTGAGAAGCCGTATTACTTTTCTGTTCTTAAATGTTCTTGAGTGTTCCGGTGACCATGGTTGTCTTGTAGGAAAGGGTTTTGGGAATTCGTAAAGTGTACACATCTAATGGTCCCCTGTGTCCTTTCGTTCTCTGTTCTGCAGTTGACGGCTCAGTCACTGTCTGCCGCTCAGGTGCAATGCCAGGTGGAGGCGGACCTGGCTCAGGTGGGGGCGGGCCTTATCCAGATGGAGGCGGGTCTTTCTCCCACACAGGACCAGAGGAAGGTCTTGCCCTCCTCCGACACCCCGCGTGTCCTCTACCAGTGCGCCGACTGCGAACTCCTCTTTGACGCGCTCTCCCTGTGGCAGCAGCACCGTAAGATGGGCTGCTGCCAGGAACCCGACCCGGGGGTGGAGCAAGAGGTGGTGCAGGAGATGGAGCAAGGGGCGGAGCACATGGAGACAGTCGCTGCACTGACGCTGCAGGCCCCCGCAGCCGAGGTGGAGCAAGGGGAGTGGGGCGAGTCAGAAGTGGGCGTGGACGCCTCCGTGGAGGCGCACGCACCGCTGATGGAGAAAGATCCAGAAGGCGTCATCACGGCCGACCCTTTGCTGCCGAGTTCGGCGGCTGACGGCGAGCTCGAGCGCGATCCCTCGGACGAGCAGAGCCCCCCGGTGAAGAGGCGCGGGCAGAAGAAGGCGAAGCTTCTCTCCAGCCTCCTGTGCATAGAGTGCGGCCAGTGCTTCTGCCTGGTGGCCGAGCTGATGGCGCACCGCAAGACGGCGCACGGCCTGCGGGACGCCATCCACCGCTGCGGCGTGTGCGGCGAGGGCTTCATCAACACCACCCTCTTCCTCTACCACCGCAAGCAGCACCGCGCCCAGGTGGAGGCCGGGCAGCGCGAGACGGCCTCGCCCGTGACCCAGCTCTCCACCGCCCTGCTGGAGGCCCCCGGGGAGGGCCTGCTGCTGCTCGCCACCGCCGGCGAAGGCCAGAGCCTGATGGAGCTCGCCGGCCTGGAGGCGCTGCCCGAGGTGGTGCCCGTCGCTCAGGTTGAGGTGGAGCTGGACGAGGCCCAGCAGGACGGGCAGGAAGTCGAGGAGGGCGTCGAGGTGGAGGTGGAGGGGGTGGAGAGCATGGAAGTGGAGAAGACCGAAGAGGTGGAGGCTCAGTGCGAGGAACGGACGGACGCCGAGGCGGAGCAGGAAGCGGGCGAAGACGAGCGGCTCGATGGTGGCGAGGAGGTGGGGCTGGAGCAGGTGGTGGCGCAGGTGGAGGCCCAAGTAGATGCCCTGGTGGAGGCGGAGGCGTCCGACACGGGCTCCTCCTCAAGCCCCAGTTTCCTTTGCAGTCAGTGCGGTTCCTCCTTCACAGCCGAGCTCGAGCTGGCACGGCACCGCACTACCGAGCACGGCCTGGCGGGGGCGCTGCACACATGCGAGGAGTGCGGGCAGGAGTTTATGAGCACTACTCAGTACCTGTACCACCGCAGACAGCACCGCGGTAACTCTTCCGCAGGGCTGCAGTCTTTCCCCTCAGCCAGGCTGAACTCCGCGCTCACCTCTCCGGCCAAACAGAGAGACATCATACTGCTAAGGCGAGCAGGTCAGTGCCTGTTTAATCCACACTCTCGGCACGCTTAAACCACCATGTCCGCTTTTTAAGAATTATGTTAGAATGTGAACCGTTGAAAATGGTTATTGGATTTTGAGAAATGGACAGAGATCATTGAATAAGATGTTATCTGGGAAAATGTAGCTCTGGTACACTGCACCCCCTTCAAAATGTAGATACATTACACTTCAGTATTTTACACTTCAGTATTTTACACTTCAGTTCAGTTATTTTCAAGTTGGACACCAGAGCTTTTAAAATGGCTGCTTATACCCTGTGTAAATCAAAGAAATAGGTTTGCTTCTTGATTTAGACTATAAATTGCTTGAAATTGCTAAAAGATTTCTATGAAGCGTATGTATACTGACTACAAACAAACCATGTTACATGAAAGCCTTGTCTGAGTCCACAAGTCTCTGAGTCTTCAACCTTCCACCTCAGAACCCGCGCGGGTGGTGACGTCGGCCGAGCCCTCGGCTCCGCCCCCTGACCCCGCGATGGAGGCCCCGGCCAAGCTGAGCCGTGACTGGTCACGCACTCCGCTCCCCCACGAGTGCCCGCACTGCGGGCGGGGCTTCACGCGTCGCGGTCTCCTGCGCGAGCACGTCTTCCAGCACACGGGCGAGAAGCTCTTCAGCTGCCACGTGTGCCACAAGAGCTTCCCGTCCCCCGCCAGCCTTCTGCGTCACGGCCTGACGCACGGCGGGGCGCGGGCCTTCTCCTGCCCCGTCTGCGCCCGCGCCTTCTACCAGGCCACCTCGCTCAAGCGCCACATGCTCACGCACGACGAGGGCACGTCGGAGAGGCGGGGCGGTGGGCGGGGCAAGGGGCGGGGCCACTCGCTGGGGGACGGCCGCTTGCACGTTTGCCCCGACTGCCCGGCCAGCTTCAAGCTGGACTCCCAGCTGCAGACCCACAGGTGCGTACACGGGGGGGGGGGGACAGGTACCTAAAACACGCCAAAGATCTTAGTTTACTAAAGATCTAAGACTAAAAACTAAGGTATGCTAACTATGTACAATTCTCCGCAATATTACATTGTCAGATGCTCCATCACACGCTTTACTTTGATTATCCAGTAAAGGAGTTTATAGTGAGCAACACTTCAGTCAGAGACTTTGACTTATGTGGACTAATGTTGTAACGCCCCTGTCTGTAGTCCAAATATTATAATAATAATAATAATAACATTTTATTTAGTAAGCGCCTTTCAATACACCCAAGGACACTGCACAATAAAAGCGAACAATAGAAGGAAAATATAAGAATGCTAAAATACTATTTTAACGTTAAAATACAATACAAAAATACAACAAAAAAAAAAACAATAAGGGCTCAGCCATAAGCCAACTGAAAAAGATGGGTTTTTAGATGTGCCTTGAATGTAGTGATAGATGGGCAAGCACGTAACTCAAGCGGCAGACTGTTCCATAACTTCGACCCAGCCACACTAAAGGCCCTATCACCAATAGTGCGCAACTTACTGGTAGGAACTTTGAGCAAGTGCAACTCTGACGAGCGCAAAGTGCGTACTGGAGAGTATGTTTGAAGGAGACTACTGAGGTAGGATGGTGCACAGCCATGCAGAGATTTAAACACCAGCACAATGACCTTGTACTGAATACGATACTGGACAGGGAGCCAGTGAAGATGTTCCAGAATGGGCGTAATGTGCTCCCAGGATCTGGTATGAGTCAAAACCCTCGCAGCTGAGTGGCACCTACTCTGACCAATCAATGAAGAATGACCAAACGAGAGCCTACTGACCAAACCGCTTCCTGTCCGCCCTCGTTACCAGGCATGATTTCATCAAACCGCACCACCAGGCTGTCGATCAGGCCTCGGGAGCCTTGGGCAGGCTGTGGTCGGTTATCCTGTGGTCTGGACGGGGGAGGCACCCGATGTGCTGGACGTGTGATCATGGTGTTTTTTCCGTCACGCGTGTTAAAAGCCCTCAGAGCACATTACTATACGCAGCACGAGCGAACGCTCAGATGTGCAGGATGTTCCCATGTGCAGTGAAGCATGATGGGGCCCAAACAAAGCAGAGAGGACGTTGGTCCTAATCGCATACGTAACGTATAAAAACAACAGCAGAGGTTTTTCATATCTGTATGAGACGATATCAGACGTCCAACAAATTGTGAATACTATTCTGTTCCCTGTGGGAAATGTCTGAAGTTTTAGTTGTGGTTAAAAAAAGAAACATGTCTGCCTGTCTGGAATATTGAGTCATCACCGTAAGGGTGAGATCCTGGGTGTCGGTGCTAACGGGAGGCCTGGGCTGACGCTACTACCCCTCTACCACTGTTATTTATCTCTAATAGTTCTTTGCTCCCTGTTCCACTTTTTAATGCGTGCTCCTTTTAAGAGAGATGACCGGGCTGCACCACACCTGGCCGTTCTGGTGGGGAGGGATCCGCTCTTTATAGAGACGGTTCACTTTCACTACAGATCAGAACCAAAATAAAGCGATTCGGTCATAAAACGCCACAGTAGAAGGTGGTCCCGCCCGTTATCACTGAGCAGCCCACGCTGTGTGACGTTCGCTTTGTTGGGTTTGGGGGTATTGATTGTGTTGAAAAACCCTCCAATGGCGGGAGGGCTCCCAGACTTGTTCAGACATGAAACTGCTGCTACAGTTATCGTCCGATTGACTTTATAGGGGCTGAGAACATCAAAAACATATTGTTTGTATTCTCAACTGCACTGTTGGAGAACTTGCAATTGAATTTTATGTAACACAATTTGTTTGTTAACATCCAAACAAGTCCTCCATTTTTATTGGGTTTGAAACTAAAATATTAGCAAACTGATACATTGGAACCCTTCTTAAAATCTGTTGTAATGCATTTAGAAAATTGAATTAATTGGTCGTGTTTGTGTAAGTAGAGTATTTTCTATTTCTGTACGTGTTTAAAGGTTGGTTAGACTGCATGTACACGGGGAATGGGTAAATAACGGTGATGAGTAAATAACGGTGATGTGGTAATGGTATGTGACAGAAAGCAACAGCACAATAATTTGCTTAATATTGTAACCGATTTAAATGATGGCAGTGTTCAATAATACGGTGCATCGACCCTCGTGCGTCTCACTATCATGGACGCTTGTGTTGCGTTTGCCTTCCAGGCTTCTGCACACCAGTCATCCGTTCCCGTGCAGCACGTGTGGCCAGGCATTCAAGCGGCGCAAAGAGCTCGACCTGCACTCCCTCATCCACCAAGGTCAGAGGTCAACCCGCGAGACACGCCTCTCAATGGGGCTTGGCTTTGCTCGCGAAGCCGCACGCGCGTGGACGCGCCCGTACACAAACGCACGCGTGAACACACACTGGGCGCAATAAATGTGTTCCAAGGGAAGAAACGCGTATGATCCTGTTTGGCTGGAGTCTCGGCCATATGTGTGCACGCTTGGTTGTTATGTGCGAGTCGCGTGTCTCTCACACACACACACACACACACACACACACACACACACACACACACACGCACGTGCACTTACTTGCATCTGCAGAATCATTAGATGAATGTGCTCTCATTGATCTTTTGCTCAGGCAGGAATAAACAGATGAGGTTAAAGGTCACATTGATTAGGTGCACGTATTGATAAGCCCAGCTGCTGATGAGTCACTTTAGAGTCTGTCTAATACCAGCCGCTCCTGTGTGTGTGAGGGGGGGGGGGGGGGGGGGGGGGGGGGGGGGGGTTTGTCTGGGTGTGTGTTTGGAAGAGGACGTGAGAAGATGGTGTTAATTGGTGTAAGGGGAGGTGAGAGGCAGCAGTCGGGTGGTGTAATGTGAGCCGGGCGGCCGGTTGGAGCTGTACGCGCCTGCAGGGCTGCAGCTGCAGCAGGGCCTGACCTGAGCGTGGCGTTCACCTCGCCTCACCTCTCCAGATAAGGCAGGGCGTTAGCGCCACCAGTCTACCCCTCCCCCCCCGGATCAGAGTGTCCCTCCCTCATCTCTTCCCATTTCCTAGATGAGAAGTGTTTTTGTGTTTGGTGTGTGTGGGTTTGTCCTCTTGATGAGGTGTGTAGGTGTGTTAACCCTCATGCCCTCCTCAAATTTTGCACCCTCTGGACACCTTCGTGGCAAAAATGTACACGCACCAAAAAACTGCTCTTAAATCATAATACATCAATATTTTATCTTGCTTTTTTTTTCATAAATCACTTAATCAATTTCAGACCTACTCAAAACTACCAAACATGAAATTATTTTCAGGATTTTAACCCTTTAAATGACAGTTAAATTATTTGAAGTATTGCAATTTTTTTGGAAAAAAAACACAAAAAATTGATTATTTTCCATAAAACAAACAGTAGACAGATGGGGCATTGGTGGTAATTAGAGTCTTAGATATGGCAAAGATTAGTAACAAAATTGTTTTGATTGCATTATTATTTTTTATGTAGTGCCAGATTTCATATTTTGCACCCTTTGGACACCTTTGTGGCAAAAATGTACATGCACAAAATCAGCAATAAAATCCTCATATGTCAACATTTTTTTTTTGCTTTTTTTTCATAAATCACTTAATCTACTTCAGCCCTGATCAAAATGATCAAATATTCAATCATTTCCAGAATTTTAACCTTTTAAATGACAGTTTAATTACATGAATGATTAATTATTTGTTTAAAAAACCCACAAAAATTGAATTATTTTCCATATAATAAATACTAGATGGATGGGACATTGGTGGAAATTAGAGTCTTGGATATATCAAAGATTAGCAAAAAAATAGATTTTATTGCATTATCAATTTTTATGTAGTGCCACATATTCCCTCTGAACACCTTCGTGGTCAAAAATGCCCCATTGACTTCCATTGAAACCACGTTTTTTGATCTCACTGCAGTTACAGTATAAAACCATGCATTTTGAAATGTCAGTATTTCATTTTGAAGAAAAGTAGTGAAATTTGACATTTTTACTATATTCCATTGGATTCAGCCATTTTTCCATTTTAGGCTGATGAATGAAATTCTTGTAATTTTGCCAGTTATATTATGGAGTCATGTGACTAACAGGGAAACCCCAAGTGTGTGTGTGTGTGTGTGTTCAGTTTAGAAAGAAAGAAGGAATTGAAGAAAGAAAGAACACTTTTGTTGTAATTGTTATTGCTGTCACAAATGTACAATGGAATTAGAACTCTGAATTTCACTATAACCTCTAACCATAACACAACAATACACACATATGGAACAAGAGGCAGCCATGTAAGGTGCCTGGAGAGCCTTTGCTCAAGGGCCCATAGTGGTCCTAATGAGGGTGGGGTACAGATGGGGGCTGACTTCTCTAACCTCTGGACCAACTTTGAGTTTAGCTACTAAAAGTTTAGTTTAGTTAATTTCAAGCAGACCAGCAGGCACTGCAGCATGTGACCTGGTGCTCTCTACAAATACACATGTTACACTTGGTGCAGGTGGTAGAGGACCTCTTCTTTAGGCCTGTGCACAACCAGCACACACCTCTCTTTCTGGTGGCAGTAGTGCCAATGGCTATATCAGTTGTTTCTGTATGAGAAGCAACAGGGGCCTGCAAATCCATCACCATGGCAGCAGCAGCTGCTGTACGTGGAGGGTGCCGTCTCCGCGCAATCTCTGAGGACACCATGGATTTCCCCAGCTCCTCTAAGAACAGCCTCCGTCTGTATGTTCTTTTCTGGTTTCACGAGGGATCCACAGAAGTGAACAGCACAAAAGCATTGAAGGCAGAGATATCGATGCAATTAAAGAAGAGGACAAGAGGTCACCGGGCGGTCCGCCTCCTACAGCTGTAGGAGGTGGACCGCCCGGTGGCCTCTTGTCCTCTTCTTTATATATACTGATATATAACTGATAATTGGCACTACTGCCACCAGAAAGAGAGGTGTGTGCTGGTTGTGCACAGGCCTAAAGAAGAGGTCCTCTACCACCTGCACCAAGTGTAACATGTGTATTTGTAGAGAGCACCAGGTCACATGCTGCAGTGCCTGCTGGTCTGCTTGAAATTAACTAAACTAAACTTTTAGTAGCTAAACTCAAAGTTGGTCCAGATGTTAGAGAAGTCAGCCCCCATCTGTACCCCACCCTCATTAGGACCACTATGGGCCCTTGAGCAAAGGCTCTCCAGGCACCTTACATGGCTGCCTCTTGTTCCATATGTGTGTATTGTTGTGTTATGGTTAGGGGTTATAGTGAAATTCAGAGTTCTAATTCCATTGTACATTTGTGACAGCAATAACAATTACAACAAAAGTGTTCTTTCTTTCTTCAATTCCTTCTTTCTTTCTAAACTGAACACGCACACACACACACACGCACACACACACCTGGGGGATGGTCTGGCTGCCGGTGGATGTGCTGATACCGGGGTTCACCTGGGGAGTAACACTGCAGTCGGAGCCTACAATACCAGCATCACTGCTCCAACACGGAATGAAAGCCTGGCATTCATCAACAGACATTTACAGTGACAATATCAAAACCCAGAACTTTCAATTCTACCTTTTACCTAGTCTGATTGTGTGAATTATGTGTGACTTGTGTATTTGTGTGTTAACGGGCCGCCCAATGGAGGATGGGTTCCCTTTTGAGTCTTGGTTCTCCCGAGGTTTCTTCCTATTCCCCACCATCATAGGGAGTTTTTCCTCGCCACTGTCGCCTTTGGCTTGCTCATTAGGGTTCTGGACCCATAGTATTGTTAACCTTGTAAATCCTGTAAAGCTGCTTTGCGACAACTTGAGTTGTTAAAAGCGCTATACAAATAAACTTTGACTTGACTTGACACACACACACACACACACACACACACACACTTGGGGTTTCCCTGTTAGTCACATGACTCCATAATATAACTGGCAAAATTACAAGAATTTCATTCATCAGCCTAAAATGGAAAAATGGCTGAATCCAATGGAATATAGTAAAAATGTCAAATTTCACTACTTTTCTTCAAAATGAAATACTGACATTTCAAAATGCATGGTTTTATACTATAACTGCAGTGAGATCAAAAAACGTGGTTTCAATGGAAGTCAATGGGGCATTTTTGACCACGAAGGTGTTCAGAGGGAATATGTGGCACTACATAAAAATTGATAATGCAATAAAATCTATTTTTTTGCTAATCTTTGATATATCCAAGACTCTAATTTCCACCAATGTCCCATCCATCTAGTATTTATTATATGGAAAATAATTCAATTTTTGTGGGTTTTTTAAACAAATAATTAATCATTCATGTAATTAAACTGTCATTTAAAAGGTTAAAATTCTGGAAATGATTGAATATTTGATCATTTTGATCAGGGCTGAAGTAGATTAAGTGATTTATGAAAAAAAAGCAAAAAAAAAATGTTGACATATGAGGATTTTATTGCTGATTTTGTGCATGTACATTTTTGCCACAAAGGTGTCCAAAGGGTGCAAAATATGAAATCTGGCACTACATAAAAAATAATAATGCAATCAAAACAATTTTGTTACTAATCTTTGCCATATCTAAGACTCTAATTACCACCAATGCCCCATCTGTCTACTGTTTGTTTTATGGAAAATAATCAATTTTTTGTGTTTTTTTCCAAAAAAATTGCAATACTTCAAATAATTTAACTGTCATTTAAAGGGTTAAAATCCTGAAAATAATTTCATGTTTGGTAGTTTTGAGTAGGTCTGAAATTGATTAAGTGATTTATGAAAAAAAAAGCAAGATAAAATATTGATGTATTATGATTTAAGAGCAGTTTTTTGGTGCGTGTACATTTTTGCCACGAAGGTGTCCAGAGGGTGCAAAATGCATCGAGCAAGTATGGATGACGTGTAAGAGTAAAAAATATTAGATTTCAAAAATTTTATAAAAAAGTAGATTTTCTGCAAAAATTCATACCACTTGCTGCAACATAGTCAAAATGATAATTAAATGAAAAAAAAAATTTGAAAAAAATGTACAAAAATGCCCGAGGAGGGCATGAGGGTTAATGGTTGTAGTGCTGTAGCGCACTCGCGCCGTCCCTAAATAAGTGATCTGTGATGTGCACGTGTGCATATCTGTCGTATTTGTGCACGTCTGTGTGCCTGTGCTCTCATGGGACATGTAGATGTTTAGAACGTGTGTGTGTGTGTGTGTGTGTTTTAACACCCTACCTCCTCCCCTCCTCCCCCCGCAGACAAGGAGCCCAAGTCGTGCCCCCAGTGCGGCTCCCAGTTCCTGAACCAGGCCGTGCTGGACCTCCACCTGCAGCGCTGCACGGGCGAACCTCCGCCCCAACGCCGCCGCTACAAGGGCCACGGGCGGGGCCGCGTGGGCGGGCAGCTGGAGTGCGACATGTGCGGCCACCGCTGCGTGACCCAGGACGGCCTGGACCTGCACCGCCTCTCGCACACGGGCCAGACGCCCCTGCGCTGCCCGCTCACGCCCTGCAGGAGGCGCTTCGCCTCCAGCTCGGCGCTGGCCGAGCACGTCCTGTCGCACTGCCGCGGCGCCCTGGGCAAGCGCAGCGCCCCCCGCCGCTACGCCTGCGAGTACTGCGCCAAGGAGTTCGCCTACGCCTCCACCTTCGCCGTGCACATGCGCACGCACACCGACGAGCGGCCTTTTGAGGTGAGCCTAAGCCCCGCCCCGTTTCTGTGGACTCTCCTGGTGTCTTGTGTCATGTGTACAATTAAAAGCTGCGAGATCGCAAGAACCCCAGAGCGCACGTCGGATATTAAAACATTTATGTAGTTTCATTTACAATCTTGTTTGTAGTTTCCACTGTCCTTTTAAGAGGAAAATCTCATGTATTTTAATGATTGGGCTTATTCATGTGCAAATTTCATACAGCTGTAAAATGCAGTAGATCAAGAAATGAACATCTGCCTAATACAGTAAAAGATTTATTGCACTACAACAGTGTTAGTTACAAAGTCTGCCTTTAATTGATTTACCAAAACTATTTAAAAAGTCGTTTTCCAGCAACGAGAATCCGGCACCAATTCCGGTTTGCGCTACTGAGAACCTCGTTGCTATTCAGATAACTAGCCTGAGTTTGCACCGGTTTTTATTGGAAACCAAGTAACCAGGTGATTCCCTGCGAGCGTTTCTGGGCTCTTTGGACAGAGATGATGAAGGGTCACAGCTTCCAGCATCGCGGCAGCACCGCAGTCATCCTCCTGGCCCGTAACTCGGCACACAATCAGGCACAACATAACGCGTTGGCAAACGTCCCCGTTCAGCGCCGCTGCGCTACAACTCCCCCCGTGTTGTCGTGCGTCGAAGATCCCACGATTCCTCGGTTCCAGCTGGGAACCCAATTTAGCATTCCAGAATCTCTTTATTTAGGTGGAAACTCATCAAACCGTTCAAAATTAGGTTTATTAAACTGGAGCGGTTCCAGTTTCTCATTGGTGGAGAAGGGCTAACTGTTGCCCGGCTGTTGGTGCCACCTACCTCTGGCTTTGCAGGTCTTTGCGTCTTGTGTGTTGTGAATAAGGCGTAATTTACATTGTGCAGAAAATGCATTTTGGGTAGGCTTCACGAAAGTCTGAGGGTTATGTGATTACATGAGGCAACTTTCTGCAATCTTACCCCAAATGAGCTACCATTCACTCTGCTGCACTGTCTGACATTACAAGTCTTTCTGTGTATGTCGAGAGGATTATTATATCAGATCAAGCAAATGATTCATATTAAATTGATACAGTTCTTTAGTTTGCTGCCTAATTTCCGCAAGAGTCCATTAGTCTAACTCGATTCTTCTTCCCGTGGTCATTAATTGACATCAAATTTGTTCTCATAAAATGTCTAAAAGCACAAGCCTTTGATTTCCAGCGAAGCGGTAGCGATTCACATTAGGATATCAATCACAGCACGGAGGACACATTATTTTTGTGAGTGGCACTGTGCTGCCATTGAACATCTGATGTTATCCAACAAATATAATTTCTTGAAATACCTTCCATTGGATGTTTATCGGGTCAGTTTCCTTTCCGCTGCCCTCCGACTGCTCCGCTCTGTCTGTCGGACTGGGTCGCTCTGTCTGTCGGACTGGGTCGCTCTGGCAGAGGGCGACACTCGCTCTCTGGCACTAGTTCAGGGCGTCATCTGTCTCACCTCCCAGACATGGAGTCACCACCTCCTACCTGTGGAGTGGCAGCATGGTGCAAAAATCACCGTTGTTTTTTTTTTTTTTCTTTTCTTGGAACATTTACTGAGCTACGTCTGGGACAGTCGCAGCTTTGAGGCTCTTTGCAATGTAGTTAATTTGGCCCTCACTGGGGCCAAAAAATGAACTCATTTTGCAAATAATATGACTCAATTCTGACATCGACATTTTTCAAAGGCAGTACAGCACTAAGTACTAAGTGCCAACTGCTAAGTCTACTCAGATGCAAAATCCTTGTTTGTTCTCTTTCTCTCCTGCCCTCTCTTTCTTTCCCCTCCCTCTCTCCTTTTTCTTTCTTTTTGCACCCCGTTTTGTCCCTTTGCTTGTCACGCTTAATACATTTCCACTCAAAGCAGTGCATTGTGAAAGCATCCGTCTACATCATATTTGTTATATTCCATTAGTAAAGACCATTTGAGATTTTTAAAAGAAACATCAATGAGACGTGACAAATTGTGAATGTACTTAGTCTACAGTAAAGTCTCTCTCGCTCTCTCTCTCTCTCTCTCTCTCTCTCTCTCTCTCTCTCTCTCTCTCTCTCTCTCTCTCTCTCTCTCTCTCTCTCTCTCTCTCTCTCTCTCTCCCTCCCTCCCTCCCTCCCTCCTTTGTTCTATAGTGCACACAGTGCGGGAAGCGTTTCCGCCAGCTCCCGCACCTGCAGGATCACGAGCGCATCCACAGCGGCGAGCGCCCCTTCGCCTGCTGGGTGTGTGGCAAGAGCTTCAGCGTGGCGGCCCGTCTGACGGAGCACGCGCGCGTCCACAGCGGCGAGCGCCCCTACGCCTGCCCCCCGCTGCCCCACCGCCTTCCGCTCCCGCCCCAACCTGGACAAGCACATGCGCCAGCACGCCGGCGAGCCCGTCGCCATGCCGCCCGTCGCCGACGACGACAGCGCCGCCGTGCAGACCATCCTGCTGGTGCAGGAGGCGGCCTCGCCGTCGTTGGGCTCCGCCCACGCGATGCCTCTGCTCCACGACGGCACGGTGGTTACCGAGCAGCACGCCCCCTCCGTGGTCTTCCTCCATCCCGGGGTCGGCATGCCAACTGTAGCCATGCCAGCTATATCGCTGGTTGAGGGTCAGGAGGTCCCGCACACCATTGAGTTCATCATAGAGGAGACTGTGTAGAGAGGGAGGGAGGGAGGGAGGGAGAGGGGGATGGGAAGTGGCAAATGGAGATGGGAGAAAGAGACAGTGAGAGATGGAGCAATTTGCAAAAAAAGGGGTGAGGATGGCCTCGGAGATAGCTTAAGGTTAGCAAGCCAAGATAAAGAAGAGACAGAGGGAGACAATGAGCTGAACTCAAAGCCTTACAGGAGCGTGTGTGAGTCTAAGTGTAAAAAGTAGTGAGATAAAGTGTGATGGGTGGTGCTTAATTTAAGACGCGGTGCAGACCTAGTTACTTTTTTGGTCTTTACTGGCAATAGTGGACAAGGACACATCAACTACTTTGAAATAAAAAGGAGATAAAATCAGAAATATAGTGGTGTTTAAGAGCAGTGTATATACTTTTGGCATTTCTGTTCTCACTTCAGATTTCGTTTCTTTTTGGCATGTGTGGCTCATAACATTTGTAGTGTGTTTTTAATAAAAATGACTTTCGCAGTTTGTCTTTTTGCTTTCTTAAACACACCCATTAACACTCTCGTGTGATCAGATACTGTTCATGTGTCCTTTACTGGCGTCCTTAACATGAAATGTTCTTTTTTTTATTGAACGTCAATTTGCTTTCAGGGTACTTTCTACAAAACCAACATTAAAGATAGACACAAAGTCCTTTTAGACAACAAAGTCCTTTTAGACAACATTTTTAAGCATTTCATTCATTCATTACCTCAGGAGGTGGGGGAAAGCAATCTCGTATAACTTTTGTAAATATCAGAAATGGACCAAACGATGCTGTAAGCTACATTTAAATCGATGTTCCGTCCCGAGGCGCGAAACGCCTGCACCCTGACGTCACCGGGGTGTTTATCCTCAAAGGTGGTACTTTAATATCAGAACTTCTATTAATACATGACCATGAGATGACCATGAAGCGGTGCTGAGGTAGCTGCAAACCTGCTGACCCAACACTACGCTCGCGCACTACTGCACGCGTCCAGGTGTGTGGCTGCGCGTGGGGGGTGTGTGTGATGGATGCGTTATTTTAATGGCTGCGTGCCACTAAGTTCTCATGCCTCACGCTACCACTTGTCTCGTGTTTTGTAAGCGTATATTCAATTAGATGGCAGTTAAGCGAACACTTCACTGAGGGATTCAGCGTCAGAATCGGGTCCAGAGTGCCGCTGTGATGATTGTGCGCGCGCGCACGAGCCCAAGAGACGGCTGTTTGACCATTAGAACAACACCGCATCAAGTTGCTCTGGCTGTACAAATGTTTAACTTTTTATGGCACTGAGTCAGTCAGCTTTTCTGTCTCTGTCTTTCTCTTTATCTCTTTTTCTTTATTTTGCCTCTCTCTCTCTCTCTCTGCAGTATGTTTCTCCCTTTGCTGAGGTGGCTGTACCTGCTATGACTTTGACAAAGTGTTACCCCTTGTGTACTGGCCGCCTGTATATGTGTGTATATGCTACATCCTCACGGCAGTACGCGTGAGCGCCGCGGCTCACATGTCGCACGCGTGTATTCCGTATCTCGGTACGAATGTTTCCTACTGTAAACGCTGACTACAGTGTGGGCTTGTTTGCTGGTGTAATGAATGAGATGAGAGTCATTCACGTTTCACCCCTGAGCAGTGATGGAATGCGCGAGGCGCGCGTGTCTGCGGGAGTGTGCGCGTGAGTCCCGTTGACGTGTTTGCCACGCTTGCCTGGCCTGGCTCGCCATTTCCCTCGCTCGCTCCCTGGCATTCGCGCACCCCTCATCCTCTCCTGGTTTGTTCACCTTGGTTCTTCCCCTGTGCATTTCCTCTCCTCTTTTCCTTGTCCCCCCTCCCTCTCTCTCTTCCTCCCTCCCTCTCTCCACCCCCCCCCCCCCCTCTCATTGATAGTAGAGGCGATGTGACCGGAATACTGAGTAGCTAATCATTATTCCACTAGTGAGCCACAGTGCACAAACTGAATGGCAATTTTGCTGTCCTCTCTCTCTCTCTCTCTCTCTCTCTCTCTCTCTCTCTCTCTCTCTCACCTCCCCTCCCACTTCTGCTCTCTATCCCCATCCCTCTCTCTCTTCTTCTCTTCCTTTCTCCTGCCCCCTCTCCCTCCTCCCTTTCTTCCCCTCCTCCTTTTCCTCTGTCCCTCTCCCTCCCTCGCCTCCATCCACAGTTCCCTCCACTCATCCCCTCCTCTCTCCCATGGCATCACTCCATCTCTCGCTTTCCTCTCAGGTTTCCGTGTTGTCTTGGCAAAGGTTAACATTAAAACCTCAAAGACAGCGGGATTACGGGAACATACAGACACCGCCACGGTTATTAGACCTGTGCGTAGAAAGTAGGCCTTTCAAACACTCGTGTCCTCACACTGGGCTTTTATGTCTGAGCGTGTTCGAGTGTTACTGTGTCAGTCTGAGGATCGTGTGTGTGTGTGTGTGTGTGTGTGTGTGTGTGTGTGTGTGTGTGTGTGTGTGTGTGTGTGTGTGTGTGTGGGGTGTAAAAGGGAATTCTGTGTTGATGCAGCTTCAGTGCCAAGCTGAGGTAGAGAAACAACTGTTGGCTGAATACTGAAACACTGAGGGGAGAGATGAGAGGAAAGCATGATGAGAGAGAGAGAGAGAGAGAGAGAGAGAGAGAGAGAGAGAGAGGCACTGAGGACAACTACCGCATGACAACAGGTGTAAATAACGACAGTAATTAAAAAGACACGTGTTCAAGGGTACGTGTGCACATTTATTGCCTATTTCAAGGTTATTACAATAGTGCTGTGAAAACATAACAGGGAGAACACGAAGAAAAACAGCAAAGTAATAGAGTAACGTGCCTGAATGAAATAAATATGAGAAACCGGAATTTAGATGCATACGCTATTTTTGTTTATAAACATTTGAATTGTTTTGCACATGATTTCACGAGGTTCACTAGGTTCCTGTTGCATTGCCCGTCGTTCGTTAGGACTAAGTAATCTACTGAAGGTGATCTGTCCAGCACCAGACAGGACAAACGGACGTCTGCTCTACTGTGTCACTGCGTAAACGACATGGTCTGCTGTTACTGCAACCCACTGGAGCCGTGTGTGTGTGTTTGTGTGTGTGTGTGTTTGTGCGCAGAGCATCGGCGTGTGAGGCTGGTGCCGTAATGGTGTTTGTCAGCCTGGACACATAGCCGTGTCCGTGCATGTCACGCTAGTTTCCACATGCAAGACTGAGCATACGTGTTAATAGGTGCACGTGTGATACTGCGCTCTGACCATGTCCCCCCCCCCCCCTCCCCCATTTCACTTATTATTTGAATGCTTTTCTCCACGGTGGAGAATGGGAGGGGCGGGGGGGGGGGGGGGTGCTGCTCGCCTTTGAGGAATCGGCGAGAGAAGGGGAGAGAGATGGAGAGAGGAGGGAGAAAAAGACGAGTGTTTTTCTGTAGGAGGGAGCGGAGCGAGCAGGAACGTGAGCTGATTGGACTAGAGCAAGAGCAGAGGAGGTATGGGGGATACAATGAGCTGAGAGAGAGAGAGAGAAGGAGGGAGGGAGGGAGAGGGTGGTTGAGAGAGAGAGAGAGAGAGAGAGAGAGAGAGAGTGAGGGAGGGGGTCGAAGTCAGAGAGTGAATGCAGCTTGTGGTGCCCTGCTGTGGAATTACAGCAGAGAACATTACAGGGGAACTGAGAGAAAACACTTGACCAGCAGGAAGGGTGAGAACGCAGGAGAACGTGTCCATGTGGAGCTCCACCAGCCTTCCAGCCGCCGGAGACGCCGTGCCGAACCTGGAGGAGCGCAGAGACAGGAGACGCAGGTGTTTCTCCGCTGTCCCCCGCCACACGCTTAGCTGCCGACTGGCCCGTGACACCTTACCGGGGTCGTTGTCTCACAGTAAGTGTGCGTAGATGTGTGTGTGTGAGTGCGCGTGTGTCCGCATCTGTGTGTGTGTGTGTCGTATTGCATCATGAGCATGGGCGATTCACGCTCACTGTGTTCATCATGTAGACTCGATGAGACCCGGAGGAGGGGACAGCACTTGACTTCTCTTGTCTTGCCTTTGAATTACCAGGGCAGAGTGTGCCATACCATTCATTCTCTCTCTCCCTCTTTCTGTGTGTGTGTGTGTGTGTGTGTGTGTGTGTGTGTGTGTGTGTGTGTGTGTGTGTGTGTCAGTGATTGGTATTCTGGAAACGGTGTGCCGTGCTCCAAAAGGCTCTGTTCTGAAGGACCACAGAGCAGGGTCTGTGTTAACCTGTGGAGGGAGGACCAGTCTCACACAGCTTACAGCTTAGAGTTTTCCATAGCCTCTCTCTCTCTCTCTCTCTCTCTCTCTCTCTCTCTCTCTCTCTCTCTCTCTCTCTCTCTCTCTCCCTCTCCCCCTCTCTCTCTCTCTCTCTCTCTCTCTCTCTCTCTTTCCTTCTTCTTCTTCTTCTTCTTGTTTTTTCAGCAGCTCTCATCAACACCTTCTGAGCATTTGGTCTGCCACATCGGATGCTCGGCTTAACCCCAGCGTCCCTCTGTCTGCTGTCTTCCTTTCTTTTCTACCCTGCCTGCTCTTCTCCCTCCCTCCATCTCGCCCTCCATCCCTCCCTCCATCCCTCCATCCCCCACTCTGAGTCAGTGAGTGCTGTCCTCTGCTGATGGATTTGAGAGAGAGATCTGGCTGGCTTGCATTCATACGTGCCTGAGGTCCTCATCTTCTCAGACATCCTTCTCTCTCGCTCTTTCACTGCTTATGCTTATGCATACGCAGGGGTCATTCCTGTTGCTTAGCTGAAGGTGTGTGTGTGTGTGTGTGTGTGTGTGTGCAGTTAACAGCTACATTTTGCTTAGGAATCACAGCTTTAGTCATTCTGACATTTGTTGCTTGTGTGTGTGTGTGTGTGTGTGTGTGTGTGTGTGTGTGTGTGTGTGTGTGTGTGTGTGTGTGTGTGTGTGTGTGTGTGTGTGTGTGTGAAAATAACACAGCAACACTTGTTGTTTCCCTCAGAGGCATCTTTCTCATGTCTGATCAATGTGAACCCTGCCCTCTTGCCACAGTGCCTTCACACCCTCCTTAGACACACACGAGATAAACATGAGATTTCGCCTGTTTGCCCTTACACACTGTGCTAATAAGCTAAGGCCTCCCGCGGGCATACAGCTGGGCATTGATCTAACACCATACTCAGGAGAGCTGCTAAAGGATATAGTTTAAGCTGTCCACATCTCTTCATTTTCCCTCTGACTCTCTCTCTTGATTTTCTCTGTCTCTCTTCCTTTGCTTTTCTGTCTCTTTCTTTGCTTTTCTCTCTTTCTTTTTTCTCTTTCTTTTTTTCCCTCTCTCTCATTCTGTCACTCTCTCTCGCTTTCTCGACTAGAACAACTGCCATGTCCTACTCATTCTGTCTCACACGCAAACAGCTTGTATATCTTGAGGGAGCAATGAAGAAGTGAGAAATAGGAGGAGTGCAAAAAAGCGAGGGAAGAGTTAAGGAAGAGAGAGAGATGATCAAGGGATTAGGGATGGATGCGGCAAAAGTTCAGGGCGAAGCGGTGGACATTGCGTTGTATCCCCCGAAGCACCTGTGTGTCGGGGCTGCAGGACCGACACAAACTCCAGCCTTCAGACTCCTCTCCCCTCCAACTGGACCTCGGATCGGACCTCCATCCTCCCCCACTCCGGTCGTGCCGGGCACCCACCGCGTCCCCCTTGTCCACCCTTAACTCCCCGTGAAAGGTCTCGGGGGCTGACCTAATGCAGTGATAATGGTGGGCGTGTGTGGACAAGGCCGAGCCCCAGCGGCTGCCCCAGCGTGATGGCGGTGGGGAGCTGAGAGGAGTGTCGTCTGTGCAGGAGTCGTTCACCGCCGCTCTGTCAGCGCAGATGCCCGAGTGCACGAGGGCTGATGAAACAGTGACGTACTTCCTGTTTTTTTAACAAGACAAATCTGAGGCCACGACTCCTGCACTGTTCCTTCAGCTGTCCCACGATTAGTCACCGAGAATGAGAATACATAAAAGTTTCTTCATAAAAATAGAACTCTACTCTTTCTTTTTAATGACTTGTTTTATTAATAACTAGTAATGGCCATAAATGTTTAATGAGGTATTTTTGTTTTTCATCAGACTGATTAATTAGGGAATTAAATGCCTGTAGGGGTCCTCTGAACTTTCTGCTGTTTCTCCTCAGGTTTTAAGGTCAGGAAACCACCCTCAGCCAGGGAGGGCAGATCCTCTTCTGGAACAACACCGACCCAGACCTCCGCTCACGCCAGCTAAAGGGGATTGTGGTTACTATTGGCATGGAAACGTGATAGTGAAGGCAGGAGCGACTCTCCCTTACACGTCTGAGGAGTGTGTGAGAACGAGGGATGTGTTGAGGTAAACGTTCTCGGATGCCTACGACACTGCAAAGACCTCAATGAGCTGAAAAGTGGCTCTCCAGCGGGTTTTTCTGGAACGTTCCCTGGGTCGGGCTCTGTCATTGTTTACTCGGATACTCGGCTCTGGCTGTTTTTTTCTTTCTTTTTTTAAGCTGGGACAGCATCTTCCAGGACGTGCCTGTGTGTTTCATTTAAGCAGGCAAATGCGTTCACCTGCAACTGTGGAGGAACACGGATGTTCTTCAGGCCTCCAGGGAGAGGACAGTAACACACAACGGCTCAGGGACAGAGAGTGGTGTGGCTAGGTCACAGCGGCAGGGCAGACACGCAGCGCCGTGGACCTGCCGAGTGTGTGTGGGTCCGGGAGGAACAGACATTTGGAAGTGTGTGTGAAGCGATGGTGGAAGGAGGCTAATAAGAAGCGAAACGTTCAAGCGAGCCTTTACGTCGTCAAGTGTGCGTGTGCGTGTGTGTGTGCGTGCGTGATCGAGCGCATGTGAGGCCTCGCGGACGCACCCGGGGCTTGTGGGTCGGCCCTCGTAGCCTGTTCCCGGGAGCGAGCCGATGTTTTCAGGAAGAAGGAGATAACATCTGCAGGGGAGAAGAGCGGAGGCGGAGAAGAAGAGAAACATCTTCGTCTTCCTCTTCGTCGTTTGTTTCCAGCCTGTTGTACCTTCTACTTCTCACGTCACCAGAGTGCGTTCAGTCCGAGAGGAGAGCGAGAGAGAGCGAGAGAGAGCGAGGAGGAGAGAGACGGAGGAGCGGAGAGAAGATGACCAGCCTCCTGTTCCCAGTTCTGGGTCCATTGTTGATATTGGTGGCGCTAGGCCAGGCTGCACTGAGCTGAGCTGTTTGGGGAAGAGTGTTTCTACACGACCCCCCCTCCCTGTTTCTACTGGATCATTACAGCACCACTGCAGCCCTTCCCCGGTGTTATTCCTTTAACGCCGCCCAGTCCCCTCGTCCCCGAGCCCATCCGTCCCTCCAGGGCTGCGATCTTCCTCTCTCCCTGGCCACAGTGACGTGTTCCAGAGGAGGTCTGATTTCGCCGTTAAACACAGCTAACCCATGGCGGCCCGCTCTTGACCACGCATGCTTCACACTGTGAGTACGCCGATTTGGGCTCCCGCCGTGCGCGCGAGTGTGTGTGTGTGTGTGTGCACGCATGTGTGTTTTTGGGTGTGTGCACGTGTGCATGTGCACGTGTGTCAGTCCAGCCATCTTTGCTGTGTTTTGTGTTTGTGGCCAATGATCAAATCTTTGCCTATCAGTGTTGGAACCAGTGAAGTCTTAGACAAGGTTTCGTTGGTGCCGTCATGTTTCCTCAAGTGTGTGCACATCTGTGTGTGTGTGTGTGTGTGTGTGTGGGGGTGTGTGTGTGTATGTGGGGGTGTGTGTGTGTGGGTGTGTGTGTGTGTGTGTGTGTGTGTGTGTGTGTGTGTGTGTGTGTGTGTGTGTGTGTGTGGGTGTGTGTGTGTGGGTGTGTGTGTGTGTGTGTGTGTCTTCATGTTCATTTGCCTCACTGCTTCCTTCAATTTCCTGTTCTGAACTACCACTTACGCAAGTTGCTGCAGAAAAATATATACAAACACACTCGTCTCTCTCTCTTTCTCTCTCTGTCTCTCTCTTTCTCTCTCTTTCTCTCTCTTTTTCTCTCTCTCTCATCGCTCTCTCTCTCTCTATATATATATAATGTAGAGAGAGAGAGAGAGAGGGAGAGACAAACACACACACACACACACACACACACACACACACACACACAAAATTATATAATTCTTCTCTCTATCCCCCTAAGAGTGTGCACATTATAGTCATTTGGGACACTCTTACTCCCTCCATTATCTGACAATCAGTGTGGTTGTGCCTTTAACCACTCCAGTGAGCTGTGAAGAACGCCACCTCCAAACACACACACGTACGTTCCTTGGCCCCTGGCCCCTGGCAGGTGCGATGAGCATGCGGTTGGGACGCCTCCACCCCAGCCCAGGTCCTTCCAGCCGGGCACGCTGAGGTACGCCCTGCCTGAGTGACACCGGCCAGTGGCCTCTGCCCTGAGCAACGCCCATTAGCACGGTTTCTCCAGACATAACTTCCATACGGCACAAGCGCAGATATAAGGAAGCTCAGAGTCTGTCACTCTGAGGCGGGAGTTCAGAGATGTGCTCTAGAAAGGGAAGCCTCGTATGCTTTATTTTACTTCTTTTTTTTGTCAGTTTAATTTTTTTTTCTTCTTCGGTCCATTCATATTTGCTATAATGAGAATTAGACTGTTGACTCTACAGATGTGTGACGTGTACTGGGGCTCGAGGTCTTAATGCCATGGCAGTGGTGTGTGTGTGTGTGTGTGTTGTTGACATGGCCAGTTTTAGCCCTCCTAAGACAGAGCTGCTGGTGTGAGCAGGATCATTAGCAACAGCCGCTGTTGCATTTACACACCTCTCTGATGTTAGCCTGCTCTGTTGCCATGGTGCCAGGCCACTGTTGTTTACCGACTGGCTGTGGTAACCGGGAGGAGCTCAGGTGTCGGAAATCATAAAGTGATTTTATGACAGACCGCATATACATTTTTGCAAATGCTGAAGCAGAGAAAGTGTGTAAACCAACTGAACGAGCGGCGTAATGGTGCAGGTTACAGGTGCCACGCTTCCTAGCTGTGGCCGTTCGGAGAGACGTGTGTATTTGCTGCCTCTAAAGGATCAGGCTTGACAAGAACGCCGGTGTAGCGCTGCGCTGATCTGACACCTGTGGTGATGGCCTCCGTGGGCGGGGCCAGGATGTGCGCTAGCCAATGGAGATGAAAGGGGGAGAGAGTCTCCTCTAAAGCCCACGCCACATAGCTGCCAACCCAGAGTCTGGCCGCAGTGAAGACTGGATCAGCCCAGGCAGCTTTACTGCAGTATGCTCCCTGAGCCAGTGCTAATGCTCCTCTCCTCCACTCCACTGCCCCCCCACCTCACCCCTGCCCTCCTCACCTGCCCCCCCTCCCTCCCTTCCCTTTCATCCTCTCTTTCCCTTCCCTCTCTGCTCTTCCTTTTTTCTCCCCTCGTCACCTTCCTGACTCTCCTCAGCGCTCTTCGCACGCCCCCGGCTGGCTCGGACAGAAGCACGGGGAACCGTGTGGCAACTCAAGCCCCTCCGTCCTCGCACGCTGGTGAAGCCTCTCTCGTTCCATTCATTACGGAAGTTAATGGTACAGCGTAAACTTTAGTGGAAGGCTATCAATGCCCCGGTGCGTCGCGGGTACTCGAGGTTTTATAGAACACCAGCTGTGCTACTGTTGACCTCCAGGCATCTGGAGTTCTGTAAGGGTGTCTAGATTGAGTCGAATTTCAGGGTGTAGCGTAGTGGAGTGGAGTCTAATTACTGCCCCCATTACATGGGCACTGGGAAGCTATACATTGGAGCCTGTTTGAGCCATTGCCAAGGTTTGACATTTGCATTTAGACTTCTCTGAAAATGATTTAATTTGGAAATATTTCCTCCCTCAGGATTGTTGAAGTGCACACAGCAATTATGTCGTGTTGTTTTCCACAGAAAAAAAGTACAAAAAAAAAAACTCTAAGCCTAACAAGTCACAAAATACCACTTTTCTTTCCTGCCCTTTTTAAGTAAAACGGTGATGGGCCTGCCACTTGTAATCATATAACTCTGGGTTGTGGAAGGAACTTGTGTCTTGTCTACAGAACAGACACTGTATCTGAGGACCAGGGTGGCACAGACTACTGTATCTGACAGACACTGTATCTGAGGACCAGGGTAGCACAGACTACTGTATCTGACAGACACTGTATCTGAGGACCAGGGTGGCACAGGCTACTGTATCTGACAGACACTGTATCTGAGGACCAGGGTGGCACAGACTACTGTATCTGACAGACACTGTATCTGAGGACCAGGGTGGCACAGACTACTGTATCTGACAGACACTGTATCTGAGGACCAGGGTGGCACAGACTACTGTATCTGATAGACACTGTATCTGAGGACCAGGGTGGCACAGACTACTGTATCTGATAGACACTGTATCCGAGGACCAGGGTGGCACAGACTACTGTATCTGACAGACACTGTATCTGAGGACCAGGGTGGCACAGACTACTGTATCTGACAGACACTGTATCTGAGGACCAGGGTGGCACAGACTACTGTATCTGACAGACACTGTATCTGAGGACCAGGGTGGCACAGACTACTGTATCTGATAGACACTGTATCTGAGGACCAGGGTGGCACAGACTACTGTATCTGATAGACACTGTATCCGAGGACCAGGGTGGCACAGACTACTGTATCTGACAGACACTGTATCTGAGGACCAGGGTGGCACAGACTACTGTATCTGATAGACACTGTATCCGAGGACCAGGGTGGCACAGACTACTGTATCTGACAGACACTGTATCTGTGGACCAGGGTAGCACAGACGACTGTATCTGACAGACACTGTATCTGAAGACCAGGGTAGCACAGACTACTGTATCTGACAGACACTGTATCCGAGGACCAGGGTGGCACAGACTACTGTATCTGACAGACACTGTATCTGAAGACCAGGGTGGCACAGACTACTGTATCTGACAGACACTGTATCTTTCACACTGAAGCTTGCTCTCTGAAGCCCTCACTAAAGGGTCCAATGTGTGCTGCGGTGATGACATAACCATCATATAACACACACACACACACACACACACACACACACACACACACACACACACACACACACACACACACACACACACACACACACACACACACACACACACCCAGACTTTATCTGTTCGACCTGCTCATTGATGCGAATATGTAATCACACGATTAAAGTGACTTTGAATGGTCTTGAACGGTTTTAAATGGCATGGTTGTAGGCGCTAGATGAGCTGATGTACTGGGATGTTCATACACAGCCATCTCCAGGGTTTCCAGGGTGTAGTCTGAAAAAGAGAAATACAGTGAGCAGCAAAAAATGCCTTGTTGATGCCAGAGGTCAGAGAACAACTGGTTTGAGCTGACAGAAAGATAACTAACTCAAATAACCACTAGTTACATCTGAGGTGTGCAGAAAAACGTCTCTGAATGCACAACACACAGAACCTTGAAGTAGATGGACTCCAGTAACAGACGACCACACTCCAATCTACGAACAGATAACTAATAACATAATATCTAATAACGGATAACTCCAATTCGCAGGGCCTCAATAAAATTGGACAATGGAAAAATGTGTGGTGTGATGAAGCTTGATGTTTGCTACAGCGTTCGGATTGTAGGGATTCTGCAGAAACATCATGACAGCATTTATGGTGCCTTGTGTCGATGCGTCTGGCCGCTGGTGGTGGTGTGGGGGATATTTCCTTGGCTCAGTTTGAACCCCTTAATATAAAACATGTCACAGTTGTAATATGTAGCAATACATTCACAATATAGTATTTTGTACATATTAATCAGCCTTGTCATAACATCTTCAGCATTGTAGACTTTCTGGGATCTGAGAACAATACTGAGAAAGATTTATATGCATGGGGTTTACTGTTTTACTGACAATTTTGCTGACGGCAATCCCTATTTAAAGAAAGATGAGAGATGACTCAGAAGGACACTGCTATCAGAACAGCACGGCTCAGTAAAACTGTGTCACTTAGAGTTCAAGAAACTGTTTGCTGCTCAGGGTTGTGTTATGTAATTTCATTCAAAATTTTGTGTCATTTCCTGTGAACTGGTGAAAGTAGATCCTACTGAGTCATAGGTGAGATGTCCTGGCAGGGCGGTGTGCTTGCGTGTACGTGTGCGTGCGTGTCTGCGATGTAGAAAGTCACGTGACCCATCGTCTCATCCTCACCTCGTCAGCCTACACACGCGGTCTGCTGCAGTCCTGTGCTATTTCAGTGGCCCACTTTCAACATCTCATGTAACATTTGTAACCGACATTCAGCGCATCAATCACCGGTCACGCTGCATCGCGGTGAAAGCCTCAGGTGTCATTCTCGCTCGGCCTCTCAAACGTCGTCGTGTGAAAAAGCCTCTCCGTGTGAGCTTATACAGGTCACGGCGTTGTGTTAAAATCAGCTCCTCAGGCTGGACAGACAGATACAGCGACACTGACTCGCTGTGCTGGAGCAGCAGTAGGCCTTGTTGAGTTAGGAGCAGAACGAGGGAGGCAGCCTCGCCTCGATCTGGACCAGCAAGGGCCACACATGCACGTTCGCCCTTGGCCAAACAGCCAAGCCAAGTCACGCGGATGGCAGCTTGCATCACAGGCCTTTCCACTCACTTATTCAGAGTCATCTGGATATTCGGTGTCGCGTGATCCTGTCTCTGCATGGCCCCAAAACCAAGAGGAAGTATTTGAGTTACTTTACACTGAGGTTCTACTAAGTGTCTTAGCTGTTCCCAGGATGCACTTTTACTGAATGGAAATCCCTGAGGATGTTGCTGATGTCATTCGTCCAGTTTGGGGCTCACAGCCCCTCCTGCTTTGACCCGCTCCTCTGTTGACTTCACTGTCCACATCTTTTCTACTTCTTCTCACAGTCCTTGGTATTTCTTTAGGTTTTTGTGTTCCTTGTTGCCGATGTTCATAAGAATTGGGATTGGTATGTCCATCACTACGGTCCTCTTCTGCTGTTTGTCCAGTTAGCCATTTCCGTGACCATGCGGAAGCTAGGCATTGTCATAATATTAGAACACATGGTCAGTGGAAAGCTGTTGTTTAGCTGTTATATCAGAGCAGACTGAATTCTCAGCCAGTCAGCATCAGCCTTTCACTGGCTGAGGGCGACAATCACACCTGTGCCGATCCGCATGATTCTTGTCAGCACAGCTCTGTCTCAGGAGTCCCACGTGTCATTTTGAGAGAATATTTGCCAGTCATTCACCTTTTAATTTTGGCCACTTTCTCCCTCTCATCCTATCAGAACAGGCCCGGTCGGGCAGCGTTACAATTAGGATCAATCTCCCGATAAAGGTGAGGGACCCGCTCTGGCTCAGGCTGCCGCTAGCCAAGGGCTCCCATTTCAGCCCGGGCTTGGGAGAGGTCCATCTCTATTAGTGCGGCTGCAAAATCAATGCAGGTCCTCGTCTACAGCAGAGTGCGGAGCGTAGGGGCTGGGGCTCTCTCTCTCCTGCACTACTGCAGTAGTGTGTTTCTCTGACAGCAGAAGTGTGCTGATTGACCTGGAACGTGGCTCTGACTTGGCACAAGGGCCCGAGAGCGACGTGTGTTGTTCGGAGAAGTAACAAACTAAATGTGAGAGAGGGTGGGGTAACACTTTACAGTTATATATTTCACCTATAGCATTATTTACTGTATAGCAACCAAGAAAAAAATATATATACAGAAAAATCAGTGCTCACAGTATCAAAGTACAAAGTATCAAACTGTAGTTTCACTATAACCGTGGTTATTGAACGTAGAATGTTACCTTAGGTGGGCTCTGAGAAGGAGGAGCAGAGTTGGAGAGCAAAGTTGGGCAGCTCATGGATGACAGCTACCAGGTCTGGGTGTGAAAAGTGCTTTTCTCAGTCAGGCAGAGAGTGCATGTTCAGCACCAGTGCACCCAAATCTCCAGCAGCCACCCTGGGCCACTCACTTGCACTGACTCCCCACACTGTGAGATTCCTGGAGGCTGTCCATATCGATAGCTCTTGCAGAAACACAGGTGATGTTTGCTTTCGAGAAAAGCGCCAGGAGAGGTTGAGGCGGCGGGGGAACACTGAAGGAAACACTGGGAGGACACATCCCGGTCACGGTGTGCTGGAACACGCCACGTTAATGTCACTCCTCAGCAGGCTTGAACATCTTTGCTGTGCAAGATGCTACTTCAGGTCCTCCGTAGTCAAATGTCAAGGGCTCTACCAACATTTTTAGAGCTTTAATGGAGTCTCTAGCCTCTCTGGAAGGGTAGGACACACTAGCTTTTTTTTACATTTGATTTTGCTATTAGGTTCAGCTCAAAATAATTCGGTGAACCCAAATTCACCTTGTGGTCACTGGAGTTTGTATATTCCTGTTTATCCATTTCACTACCTTTTGTTTCTGTCTGTTTCTCGCTTAGTTGCGTGGAGGAAAGTAGTATTTCCCTTAAAAGCTTTTATCCATTAACCCCGAGCTCGGTGCGTGGCATGTTTATTGTGTTTGTAAACTTTTTGTGCGTCTTGTGTCCTTCAAACGGCTACTGTCAGAAGTGTTTATGTCTCGCGTAACACCATGTGTCGACAGCTTTGCCCCCAGATTAACAAGAGGCTGACCGCCACCATGGAGCTGTGCCCGGTGCGAGGTCATTAGCTGCCGATCGACATTCCCTGTCACGCTCGGCTGGGGCAGCTGTCACGGCACGTTAATGGCTGCGTAGTTCGCCGCTCAGAGCTAATCGTCGGCAAGCGTCTGAGGTGGCGGTGTCTTGCCTCGCGAGTCCACTCTTTAATTAGCCCCTCCCTATCAGCGTGGCCCGCAGATGGATCATTTACAAGTTAGGGCCATCCATCAAACGGAGGGCCTTCTGGTTCCCAGAGGGCTGCGTTAGAAACGCAGAGCACCCACACGGCCACCACGGCTCCCCTCCCCCGACGCCGGGCATGTCTTGGCCAGTCCAGGTCCTTTTCTCTCCTCACCAGTCTCACCAGGCTAATTCCTCCGTGCCACAACTACAGTACTGGTTGCTAAGCAGTGAAGTCACCAAGCATCAGATCAAATTGCGTTTGCCTGAGGCAGTATAGCATCACTGCTTGAGGCGTCTGAGTTTGTGCTGAACGTTTCTGGGGATGCGACCGACTCTGGGATCGGAGAGGGTCGGGGACGTTCTAGGACACAGGCATACAGGCGTCTTAGTTGGGGTCCTTGGGGACCTGCAACCAGACCAGGCTTTCAGTGTGCTCCAGCTCCCTGTATACCTCAGGCAGGGCTGCAGTTTTCTTCATTACCTGTGCAAGGGGCACTGGGAACTGTAACAGGACATAAATCTGGTCTGGATAGGGGACCCTGAGGATTGGATGGAGAGATTGAGAACCCTGTTCTGGGAGATTACCAGTGAGGGAAAACATGGTTCACTGGCTTTTGTTGAGTAGAAATAAACTGCAAAAAAAGTTTTTTTTACCCCCCTTTTTTTCTTTCTTTTACCAGGCTGAGTAGTTTTGACACTTGACATTTCATAGCCACATTGAGATGGTTGATATTGCATGGCAGTCTTTTTGAAATAGCCTGCATGATTTACAGAATGATTGAAACTGTGCAATTGGGTCATGTTTAAAGGCTCGTATTTGGACCCTTTGGGAGCCTGAAATAATGACACACATGCACAAAAAGGATAACTCTAAAACAGTGACAGAAAGGAATGACTGTAATTGGCCCAGAGCCCATGTGTACTCAATAAACCTGTTGCAGTTCCAATTATTTCTGCATAAGAACCAAACCTCTCAACTCAACAGTCCCAAAGAGATTGGACAGAAACAAGGGGAAAACAGACTGACACGTTGTCAACACAGCCTGCATGATGAATAAGTTTGTTCTGTTTTTTATCATAGTTGTCAACATCAGAAGCCAGTTTATTCTGTTAGTTGTACATCACTGTGATCTACAGGCCAGTTTCTGAGGTGAACAAATTTGCAGTAACATGTGTGAGTAACATAAACTGGGCAATTTTCCCTGACATTTTATAGAAATGAGCCAAATCCGAACATATTCCTCAAAGATGTGGGTCATTGTAGAAACATTTTTAAACGTGACATTTTAGGTCCTTCCTTTTGAGGTACACGGCACCTTGATCAAACTGGGCCAAAGGTCAAAAGTTCCCTCCTTTCTTACCATGCAGCCTAGAACAGCTCTAATGGGAGTGTTATAATGATAATGCTATCAAAAATTGACGTGCAGCGCATACGCACACAACGTAACTAAGTAAGTCTGTTCCATTCCATCGGCATTTAACGACGACGTTTGCAACCGCTCTCTTTCTCTTGGGATTTTCCTAATGACAATGTCTCATGTCAGTTAATACAACTGGGACACGTCGTCTCCAATGTTTGGCTAATTCTCCATGATTGATTCCTATTCCCGAGGTGACAGAGTCCATGATGGCGATGGTGGAGAGTGCTCTCGGGCTAGGCTTTTCTCCTGTTTTATGGTGACTCTCGTAATGGTCAGCATCAACGCTCGTCCTGGACTAACCCTGATCTACACATTACAGTGTTTCATTGCTGTGCGAACCAAAGCACTTTAGAAGCGTACATGATAATTCTGTGTTTAGGTGTTGTTTATATTATCTATATAGTTAATAAGGTACAGTATCATAACAGTAGTGCAAACGTTTTTTTAAATGTGCAATAATCATATAGATGACGGGTACAGGTTTTATTGTTAATGTAACGTTCGAGTACTAGGTTCACAATACCTTTTTTTGTTGGAGCATTGGATTCATGCTTGTGATTTTTTGAATACTGTCACTTTAAAACAATTCAGCATTGCGCTACTATGGGAATCAAGTCTGGCTTTAATGAGTAAATGAGGAGGTTATGCAGCAGCAGTTTACCATGTTGCATGTTGTGTCAGGAACAGCTCAGCATTACATCTCCTCTTATGAGTTTTTCTTTTGACATATAAGATACATAGCTAGTAGGGGTGTGGAGATTCATCAATTCACATCGGTACACATGTCTGCGATGCGACTGCATCGGTAGATTCAACGTGCATCGAGTTTAATTTGCGGGCGAATTCACGATGCATCGCCTTCAGTGAGGCGGTCACGCAATCTGCAAACAATGCCGTGGGGCTAAATACGTTAGTAGCACAACGAACCTGGCGACACGCATGAAAAGACGGCACGGTGTGGACATCTCTGCGGCCGCTACCCCCTCGTAACCCCCCCGCTCAACAACTTACGTTCGTGAGTGTGTCGCATCGCATCGCATTTGTATCGCATCGCATCGCATCGACAAGGGGTTTCAGAGTATTGCAGTTATATCGCATCGTTGGCAGTGTATCGAGATGTGTATCGAATCTAGCTTAGTGGTGACGATATACATCCCTAATAGCTAGGTACTGCATGTTCATGGGTTAAGGAATTGTGCCATCCAGGGGCGAGGCTAGGGTATTTTTAGTGGTGCTAGAGCACCACCGTGAAGTTGCTCAACACCCCCTGGCTCAACACATTTTTTAAATATTATATTATGCAAAAACCTTGCTCTGCACCTGCGCAATACTTTGGTATTGTGCCTCTGTGAGCACTGGGGGCTGGGCACCCCTAAAGACCAGATCCTAAAATCGCCCCTGGTGCCATCTTCCTCAGAAACATCTGTTTGTCTCCACCACTGCTGTAACGCATAATTTCAAACCAATGAAAGGTCACATTATTATGGTCTGGTCAGGAACCTCATTTAGTTAAGGCAGCGGCTCTGTGGAATCTTGAGCTTTGATGTAGCGTCTCCATCCGAATGTGTCTGACTAAGATCATAGAGGGCAGGATGAGGGCCAGTGGGAACAAAGTGCTCTGGAGCTCCGCCCACTGCTTCTTCTCAGGAGCCCCCAGGGTCCTGGGCAGCGATGTGTCCCAACTTGTCTTGGCAGAAGGTCTTCCAGCTCTGCTAAAGCAAGCAGTGGTCTTAACCCTGCTCAAAACAAGCCGACACACCTCAGTTGTGTTTCTACCTCGACTCAAATGTAGTTTTCTGAACTTGGTATAGGTCTGTAATAGAGGTCTTTGTCTCAGTCTTCTCAGGGGACCCAATTCTGCTCAGGGATTTCTCTGTTTCTCTGTGTATCTCCATCATCTAAATCCAGATGACTGTCTGCGCATCCTTTGCTTTAAGCAGTCAGCTCTCTCTCCCTAGCCTATAGCCTATTATCTCTTGATCACCCTTGTCTCTGTGTCTCTCTCTCACCTTTGTCTCTCCCTCTTTCAGTAGTTTCTCACCCTTGTCTGTCTTTCTTGTTAGTCTCTCTCTCTCTCTCTCTCTCTCTCTCTCACTAGTCTCTTTCATGATTGTCTCTCCCTTTCTTGCTAGCCTATCTCACCCATATCTCTGTCTCTCTCTCTCTCTCTCTCTCTCTCTCGCGCTAATCTCTCTTTCTCAAGCTGCTCTCTACTGTCATCTTCCTGATCTTACCTGCCATCTCTCATTCTTTGTTTTTCTGCCACGCGCCCACCCACCCCCACAAACAGCTGTCTCTATTGTAATAATATCAAGGTCATGAGAGTATATTTCGACTATCAAAGAAAGCATAAAAACACGGAATCTCTAATAACTCTACAAGCGTAATGCCAACTCGGGTGCTTTTTCCTCAATTGCTTCCATATTTAATTGGTTTCTTCATCATTTTCTGCCTCTCTCCTTCTCTTCTCTATCTTTTCACTTTCTGCTTTCTATGCAGCATTTTTCAAATCCCACGTCCCTGTGAGAGCTTCCTGGAGCGTGACGCCGTAGATTACCACGCCTGGCGCCTGCCTGCTGCACGTGCACGCAGGACCAGGACTCAGATCATTAACCCCACTGCAGTTACACCACCGTTCCTCCGTCAGGCCTCTTCTGCACCTTCCCTCTTTCTCCTCCACCTGTCCGTCAGTGCACCCCCCCCCCCCCCCCCCCCCCCCCGGGTCCACAGGCTTAACTATTGCCCTTCAGACTGGGCTCATTCTTAACATGGAGAGATGGTACGTGATAAAGCGGGTGTGTAGCAGGAGGAGCTTGGAGAACATTGGTGGCACCTACGCCCACCTGGCTGTCCTGTCAGGCACGTTTGTCCTCTGCCTCTGTTGAGCGGGGTGGGGGGGGGGGGGGGTGATAAAGTGAGCTGGTGCAGAAGGAGATGCAGTGAGGCTGGGCATGGGGTAAAAAAATATATTAAATGAGAAAAGAAAAAGGGGCACATGAGAAAAAGGGTAATAGAAGGCAAAGGTGGCATAGGCTGAGGGTGACACAGGGTGAGTTGATTATTGAGAGCTGGATTAGAAAGCATGGCTGTGTGTGTGTGTGTGTATTGGTATGAATGTAATTTGCTTTCACAGGTTGTTAAAGAAACTGTGCATTTCTGTGTGTGTGTATATGTGCATGTGTGTGTATGTGAGGGTGTGTGTGTATGTGCATGTGTGTGCTATTGCTGCGTGTTTGTATGCAAGTAATTAGTATTAGCAAGCTGTAAGAGAAACTGTGTGTGTGTGGGTGTGTATATAGTGTATGAATGTTAGTGTGTATATGAATGTGTGTGTTCACGCGTGCATGTGCACAGCTCATTTTCTGTCCTCTCTAATAGTGAGCTGCACTGACCCCTGCAGCTGCAGTGTTACAGGAATTTGCAGCCTTTAATCGGGTCCCCCCGCCCCTTTATTAAAGTTAGAAGTGCCGGCCCCCGAGAGCCTCCGACATGTCCAATTTCAGAGCCCCCGCCCCCCTCCCGCTCACCGCCACCGATCTCTTTTCTCTCTTTAAAATGAACTCACTGCCTTTGTTCCCCCCCTCTGTTTCTCTCCACGGTGATGAGTTTCCGCGGTTACGTGTGGCTGTTACCGGTGGTAATGGCAGTGTGAGGTGGTTCGGCATGTCGCGTTGTAAGGCAGATACCGGACAGGATCTCAGTCATTGTTATTTTGTGCTGAGCACACGTGCTGTTGTTGCTAATTAAAGACTGGTAGCAATTAAATATTTAGGTTGTGGGATAATTAATGGTGGCTGTAGACAGCTGTACTGGAGGCCCTTCCCAGTCTCTCTCTCTCTCTCACACACACACACACACACACACACACACACACACACACACACACACACACACACACACACACACTGTTATATCTAATGGGGGTAAGAAAGCACACTGGAACACACAAACCATCACATGGACAGCTATGACATCTGTATCTACGTACCCAACTCTTTGAATCAAGCTTTTCCTGCTTCACATTTGATCAAAAATCTTGCAACACAACACCCCAATTTCTCTGAGTGCAGGATCAGCGTGCACCCTGCTGATAGGAAAGCAGACAACAAAACTCTGTGGAAGAAGATGTAGTAATGTGTTGTGTTGTAGTGTTGTGGAAGGGGCAGCAGAGACGGTGTGGGAGGAGTTGCAGTGGTAGAGTAATTACAGAATGAGATCTGTTTCTGTCCAGACTGACTCCCTTTTGAAATGAACCTTCACATCAGTACCGGCTTCCAGTAATGGACTGCATGTGAGAAGCACACATAGCATATAAATGTGTGTGTGCATGCGTGCTTGTGTGACTGTCTCCGTTTTTCAGTCATGGGGAAAATTCTGGCCAGTTTTGAAATGAGGATTTCAAAGTCTTAGACCAATGTCCACGACCAAAGCCCTTACTCTCCCTGGACACAGATGTATTCATTTCAACAAAACATAAATATACACAGTCTCTCTCTCGCTATTTCACACACACACACACACACACACACACACACACACACACACACACACACACACACACACACACACACACACCTTGTACCAATGCAAACCCTCATAAATTTTTATATACTGCGCAAACAGACCCTGACTCACAGACATGCCTGCTTCTGACTCACACACGATTTCATAAATGTCTTCAGAAGTGTGTTCGCATTTGTGATTTCATAAGTGTATTTGCATTGATTGCAAATGTTGGCAACACTAAATGCATTTTCTACACAATTTCTGTCTCATTAAAGAGCAGACAAACACATTTAACATTTTATGAGCCACAAGTGCCAGAGTGTAGTGATGGGAAACATATGAACATAAAATATGAAAATGGGAAATGTTGAAATTGGGAAAGCAGAACAGTTCTGTAAAAATGATATTTGTAAAATATGTAAAAATGATTTACATATATTTAATTGGCTGGTTCATATATATTCTGCAGATACCCTGTTCATTATATGAGCTACCACCTATATTAAAGAGCTATTATAGTTCTAGTGTCAAATGCCTATGTAGATTATATTCGACATAATTATTTTTATATAGAAAAAATGATTGCATATGGCATGTGGCTTATTGCATCGTATAGGTTTTTACAGACCTTTTGCATATCGATCTCTCACTTAAGATCCAGAGAAACAACTGCTTCACATCCCTTTCTGCACCTTGAGATGAATCAAACTGCTATTACAAGCGTGCCGAGTGAATCGTGCCCAGAAACCTTGGATGTCTTAAAAAAGATACTAATAAGGAATGAGCATATGATCTAGACTAGGTGTTAAACACCTAGAACGTCTTTAACATTCACACGTCGCCATGTCTAGACCAGCTGTTACTCACCTACACTTCAGTAATTGTCTCTCAGAAATGAGCTTTAACTACTTAGCACCTCCTAATATAACAAGGGATGGATGCAGTAACAACTGCAAACTGTGAATGGCCTATTTAAGTAACTAATATGGGTTCCTTGGTTCCTCGTCCAGATCAGGCTAGAACTGCTTCGTGTGGCTGATCCGGTACTGTGGTACTGTTTCTAATCCTACAGCGGTCTGCCCTATTATCAGAACATATAAATGGGCCCGATCAGACCAACAGCATTTTAGAACCTTGGAACCTGCCTCGTGACATTCATTCTGTAGCTTTCTTTAAACTTTGGTTCTTTGGTTCATCAGTGACATCTCCCTCTCCACAGTGCATCGTGGTAATCCGACGTTATATTTCAAAAATTAATTTACCAACCATGTCAAACCGGCACTCAGTCTGGGCACGTCTATTGGACTTTGACTTCTGAAACATGTTTTAGCTGAAATTGCAACATGTACAATAACGCCGCAGTGCTTGGGATCATGCTTGGGTTACTTTACTAAATGTAGTTTTGCTGTTGTAAATTTGCATGACTTTAGTATTTATAAGGCCAAGTCGGGTACATCACCTTGGGGGTGTGTGTGTGTGTACTCTGCTATATTAACTTTGATTCCAGGTGTTACAATAACTAGCACCTCAAACACAGTAACTCTAATGTAATGTTTAGCATTGCTACACCCCTAAAACTGGCCCATCTCCTCTTTTTAAAACACCGAGAAGAGAGGGGAAAGACAGGATACGCTCATCTGCACACCCTCTCATGCTCGCTTTTCCAAGCACGCTGTCAAAGGTTCTGAGAAGGTGTCAATACCGCTGGCTCCAAACGGGCTTTGTAAGGCTTGCCTTTCCTTCCCACCACACTCCGTTGAACACCACCTTCACACGGGGTCTCCATCAGGTCGCTGCCTACAGCAACTTCCTGCACGCTCCCGTGGTGTTGACCGCACCCGTTTCCGCCTGTCTCATCCTTGTCTTGTTTGCCATTCGCTAGACATTGTACTGTTTCTTGAATTCATCCCAGTCAGCAGTCAGCGGAGGACCTTAAAATGGTTTGAAATGATCAGTGAAGACTTGAAGGGAAATAGTCAGAAATAGTCTGCCAATGTGTGTGTGTGGGGGGGGAGTGTGAACGTGTGTTACGGTGCTTCGCTCGAGATTCGTGGGACGTCCATACAGTTTGCCAACAGTGTTGAGTTTTCCACAGCAGGCGTTAGTAGCACAGCCTCAAACATGCTATCTGCGGGGACGTCACATTATTCATGGTTTAGTACGCTTCAACAAGTGTGCTAGGCGAAGGGATTAGCATGCTAATTTCACATTTCTACGGTCGCACTGCGTGCACTTCTCGTGCACAGCTAGTGGGCAACATTAGAGGTCGACCTTTATATAATCGAGACTATACCTCGTTTCAGTGGAGCCAGTTAACACTCAGAATACAGAAAAATCTGGCTCATTCTCCTCATTAAGCATATTAACCAGTTACAGTTAACAGTTTACAGTTTCAGTCACAGCACCACCATATTAGTGGCAGTTGAGTGCTCCTTTGTGCAGATGGTGTGACTGCGACTGCCTCCAGCGTTACTTCTTACTTACTTACTTGTATTATAATGCACTACATGTTGTCATTTTGCATCTCTGGAATTATGTTACATATTGAGAAATTTATTCACCACCCAATTTTTTGACCTGTGCAGATTTTACATATGAACAGAAGTAATTTGGATCCACTCAGAGTTGAACATACAGATTTTAAAGAGACTTCTCATGTGGGTTCATGGAGGTTCTGCGTACTGCTGGGTTTGAACCAGAAATGGAAATACTCTTTTTTTTGTAACCTTGGTTTTATAATATCAAAATAATTAATTTAATATTTAACACTTTTCATTACAAAACATCTGTGCTGTGTAAGACGGCCTAATTCAATTAACCACAGTCCTAGCTAGCCTGCTTCTCAAGAAAGGTTTTGAGGCGTCTTGTTAAAGCTGGTGTCATGTTTCCAAGGTGATCCTGGGAGTAAATCCAGGCGTGAGATGCGTGAGAGTCAAGCGGCTGTAGACCACTCTGGGGAGATGAGGCGGGTCGTGCTGTTCTCTTAGCCGCTGGAGTGTGGGATGAATGCAGAGGAAGTCGGGAAAGTCACGAGGTCTTTTGGTCAAAAAGAGCAGGAAATAGTGGCTCAAATTTGCACTCTGCCGGCTGATGCGACTGCCTTTTTTCCGCTGATGACAACCATATGGGCAGAAATCACAGAGACACCACGCCTGCTGAATGCAGCTCTTAGAAAGCGGGTGAATGCTGTTCTTGGTCCCTGGCTACATTTTTCTGTTTGTCAGATGCAGCTCCATACGTTGGCAAAATACTCTGTGATGCCTTCACATGAACATACTAGTAAGAGGAGCATGGATGAACATGGATTAGTTCTGTCTTTTCTCTGCTACCTCTGAAGTGCGTGGGTTGGTGGGCGGGTGGGTGGTTTTGTGTGGAGGGGTTCACATTTAAGCTTTTATGCTGTGTCCATTGACCCAGCTACTAAAGCCAGTCAAATGTTTTTCACTGCTGTAATGTTGGTATACTCTGCGTTAATCTGCTGGAGTGGCCAGACTGCAGGAGGCTGAAGGGGAAGGTGAGAGAAGGCATGTGGGCGTGTCCGTGAGCATAGAGCCAATGAAATATGGCGGGAATGTGGTGAGAAAGGCTTAGTGAGACAGGCACGGTGATATAAGCAACACGCGCTAACGTTGAGATTTACACAGAGAAGCTGTGTTTCTGAATTTTAGTGTGTCGTATTGTCTGGGGAATTTATACCTTTGATATGTAAATAAGCACACGGTTTTTCTTTCGTAAAAGTCCCACCTCATGTTATACAGATTAAAAAGAAAACTTAAAGGCTTTTTCTGTTCATGCATCGCATACATATTGGAGTATTATAAATATTTGAAATCCTGTTGATTCTGTAGACATGAACATTTTAATAATAGTTAAATTGGATTACTGTAGTTACTGAGTTTGAGATCTGTGGAACTATTTGTATTGTGTTTTATTTATGTCCTGCTTAAAAGCTGCCTTTCATCTGAGTGAGTCCATCTGTTTTGTTTGGCAGTGAGGTTGGCTGTCCTGTAAGGGAAGGGAACCACACAGAATAGAAGTGGTAGTACACATGAAGTTTGGGTGAGGTGTTCATTTTCACTCTGTTCTGACCTTAAAGTGGCATTGCCGTTCTTTCTCTCTCTCTCTCTCTCTCTCTCTCTCTCTCTCTCTCTCTCTCTCTCTCTCTCTCTCTCCCTCTCTCTGTATCTCTCACTCTCTGTCTCTCTCTCACTCTCTGTCTCTCTCCCCCCCTCTCTCTCTGTATCTCTCTTTCTCTGTCTCTTTCTTGCTCTCTCTGTCTCTCTATATCTCTTGCTCTCTCTCTCTCTCTCTTTATATCTCGCTCTCTCTCTCTCTCTCTCACTGTATCTTTTTTTGCTCTCTCTCTCTCTAAAATGCAGCACCTATAATATTAACTAAGAAAGGAGCCGTGGGAAGGTACTCATTTTACATCAGCACCCTCACACTGGTGCATAGGGTAACTGCTAAAGCTCAAACCTCATCTGCTTGGCTGTGAGCTCCATGGGGCCCAGCACTCCGCTCCATCTGGAACATTTGCAGCTTGTGACAGTGACGTCTACCACAGGGCCCAGTTGTCAGGCCTCTCAGAATCAGTGTGTTAATTCCCATTAATTATCTGAAGTGCTTGCTTTCCCAGAGTTGATGATAAGAAAGTGAGGGAGTCTTTTGTTATCAGGTTCTCAATTTGGAATTCACTCCCTATACATATTTCTGAGGGATGCTTTTTACATCTTCACTGAACACACTTCTCTGTTTCATCGAGAATTTGAGGTCTTTGTTAAAAATCCGTTGTTTTGTTCTTTTTCTATTGTCTTGATCCATTTAGAAATGCTTTTTAATTCCACTGATTTGAGGCTGTCGTTCAGGTTTCCTGGTTAAACCATTATTCTTTTAATCAGCTGCTCTGCCTTTATACTTGCTCTGAGTGTTTTGCTGATTATGTTTATTTTGCTTGCAGAGCACTGATGGCTGCATTTCAAACACATGATATATATGAATACACGCACACACACACACACACACACACACACACACACACACACACACACACACACACACACACACACACACACACACACATATATATATATAAAGAGTAAAGATATAGGATTTATATTTAGATATAGGTATTATATATTTATAAACTATATTTAAAATATATTTAATAATATAACTATATTTATATAATATATTTATGAACAAAGAAATTTAAGTAACTATTTATATATACATGAATACACTATGTGAATTATTATGCTTGAATTGTTTTTACTGTATTATCTGTTGCAGATAGACTATCCATTTACTGATAGTAAATTGTGATTAACTTATTACTTATATAAATTTTAATGCATCTTACTTTCAACCTGTTGTAGTGTTTGAAGGAAGTATTTTTATTCAGTTGAATATTAATTACATCCATGAATTATATGTGTTATACTGAATTTAAATAAATGAGTATTGAGTAAATAAAAAGTAGGTTTAATAATAACAAATAACTGCAAATTAGCAAAATGTTTATATAAGGTGTTATGTAAGGGAACCACTCTATCACTCTCATTTTCTGTCTGCCTACCACACATGCACACACACACACACACACACACACACACACACACACACACACACACACACACACACACACACACACACACACACACACACAAAGAGATATACCGGTAATCTTTTTTCTATGAATTGTGGTTTGTCCAGAGCCTGCTGTGCTGTTGGGCTGTTGGGAGAGGTATCCTATGGCCTGAGTTGTGCAGGGAGGCAGATATTTCTGTTGTCGCCGCTCCCTCATCACACAAGGCCACAGTCTGATCCCTGCCCTGCTCTCCCTTTCACTCGTTTTCATCCATTAGTGAAAGTAGGACAGCATGATTTTTTGCCCCTCCCTCTGGATTCTGAGCTGATTGGCCGTTTGCACCCCGCTATGTGTCTAAAGCACACAGACCAGAACCTTTAGCTCTCCATACCCCCCCCCACCCACTCAGTCACCCCGGGCCTTTCTAGTGTAGCCTGACTCCTGACCCAACGTCCACATAAATCTAGGGTTAGGCTCAGCACATGGTGCTGCTGCGAGTAAGCCCTGTTTAGCCTCTCGCTCCACTCTGAATTCAATCTCCCTAACGCTGCGAACCTGGTACTGATGTTAACACCTGATTGGTGGTCCCTACATTCATTTACCGGAGCGAATCCGGGACTCTTGTCACCCTCCCTGTCCCCTCCTATGTCCCAGCTGCCTCAGGGTGACAGAGTGTCTTCGTGTTAATGAAGGAGAGGGGAAGGTTTGCCTGTTTTTTTTTTCCTGCGGTAACAAATGATTTGATTTGTGGAGTCAAAGACCTGTGGCAAGCTTGCAGCTTCTTGGTGCAGTACTGCAAAAAGAAAAAGAGGAGTTTTTTTTTTTTTTTAAGCGAGGATGTGGCAGAACCCGGAACTCCAGCGGCACTTGGGGACGAGTTGTTTTTTCCATGCTCGTTATTCCCCAAAGTCACACCGTTAGCCTGCGTATCAGAGGCGGGAGAGGCTCTCCTGCTGGAGGAACTGTCTAAGGGGTGACCATTTAAGAGAACCATCTTAGCAGCGGGCTTGTGTTTTTGTTGTGTTTGTGACCAATTCAGGTGATCTGGCCATATTATGAGATCATCTGCAGGGTTTTCATATCTTTAATCATAGACATATTGCCTAAAATGCTTAGAGTACAGTAGCTATTTGATAATTAAAATGTGTTAACACAATAGATTAAAAAAGGACCCAGAATAGACCGCAGTAGCTGTTGGTTTGTTGGTTGCTGTATTGCTCTCTGTTGAGTATGGAGTTACGTTTATAGTTAAACAATTGTACATTAACGCTTTATTCTGGTTTTCATCTCCCAGTAGAGAAAAGTAACGGAGAAGAGTTGGCGCTTCACTGTGACCCTGCTGTGCTTTTCCCACAATGCTCTGCTTCACCACTAGCTTCGCTTCCAGCTCTGTGATTCAAAAAAGAGGAAAAACACACTTTTTATGTGTGTGCTCTCTGCATGCGCATGCCTACACACACACGCGCGCACGTGCCTAGCTATGTGTGCTTGAAATTCTTTCAGCTATGTATAGATTTAGGCCTGTGTTTCCCAGAGAGATTCAGATTCAAAGTTCTATGCGGCAGGTGGAGGTGGTGGATTCTCTCCTCTTTTTTGATGGGGTTCGGGTCAATGGATTTTTCTCCCCTTTCCTGGTTCAGTCTGTTTCTGCGCGTGCGTCTCTGGTTTGTTTATCAGCCAGGTCTCGATGAAACGCAGGTCCCTGTAACACCCTGGAGGGGTGTTAACCCGTGATCTCCTGTTCTTTTATTTCTAAATACAGACGAGTGGTTGGTGCTGAAATCGTGTGTGTTTGTGTTAAAGCTCGTGGCCTGGTGCTGGTTTAGAATAGAGCTTTCACATGAACATTTAGACTGCATCATCTGGCAAATCAGTGAATGCCACCCGTGTGTGTGTGTGTGTGTGTGTGTGTGTGTGTGTGTGTGTGTGTGTGTGTGTGTGTGTGTGTGTGTGTGTGTGTGTGTGTGTGTGTGTGTGTGTGTGTGTGTGTGTGTGTGTGCATGCACAAATGTGTGTGTTCACATGCAGACTTTTATAAAGCTGGTAGGTTGGTTACCATGGCTTTATGAGTTAAGTAATCAAACACACACTGTGATCTCTCTGTTTTATTCCATAACCCTACAGTTATATATAGACTTCTCCATCTACTCCCACTCTCCCTCCTCCCTCTCTCTCTCCTCCCCTCTCTCTCACTCACTCTTCCTTCTCTTTCTCTCTCTCTCCCTCCCTCCAAGCTCTATCCACATCTCTCTCCCACTTTCGTCTGCCTGCTGTCATTCTCTCTCCTGTCACTCCTTCATTCACTTGCTTTATATTCTGGTTTTCATGGCTGTCACTTGGAGTCTCAGTTTTCCACTGACACTCTGGTTCTTCAGAGCTTTGAGAGCTTTTCTTGTTTTCTGATCTATCTATCTATCTATCTATCTATCTATCTATCTATCTATCTATCTATCTATCTATCTATCTATCTATCTATCTATCTATCTATCTATCTATCTATCTATCTATCTATCTATCTATCTATCTATCTATCTATCTATCTATCTATCTATCTATCGTAATAAACTATCTAACTCAAAGGTCCTACTGGTATTTAGTAAAATACTGAAACCCTATACATTTATGTAGAAGATATTTGCCTCTTCTGTTAAGGCTATGTTGGTCATCAGCATCACATGAGTTGGAGCTTAACAAATCATAACCCATGTAGCACACACACACACACACACATAGAGAAGTAAATCTGTTATGCATGCACAGCCTTCAGTTCTGGTTCACTGAGCTATGAAACGAGACTATGGTAATCTCGTATTAAATGTTTGCGCTTCCATAAACACTCACTCATTTTGCATCTTTGCTTATTCCTCTTAGCGTATGCCCTATTACCATAATGACAACCCAGTAGTGGTCTGATAAACATTTTTACCATGAGTATCTCAAACATTAGAGTCTTAACCTGCCTTAATGTGATTGGTGTGGGGGTGGGCGGTGTTCTGCAGGTTTAAGTTAGCTTAATTAGCCCTTAGTGACATAGCTAACAGTTTTTCTCATTGAATAATGCCCTGTTGTGCTAGATAACAGGGAGGTCTTTTGTGGTTCTCATTGAGACTGACTCTTGAATTCTGAAATGGTTTTTGATCCACAAGTGTGTGGGGTTTGTGTGTGTTTGTGTGTGTATGCCTGAGAGAGTGAGAAAGAGAGAAGGAGACAGCAAATACTGAGCTAACCGATGGATTCCCTTAACCCATTGTAACAGAGCATAGCAGAATTTCTGGCCTAAGGATTTTTCCAGTTTTATTCTTGTGCAGATTCATTTGGCATTGCCACAGTAAACCGTGTGTGTGGCTGTGTGGTAATTTATGCTAGCCGCCCTCCTACTCTTCATCAGAGGTTAGTGACCGCTGACTAGCGGACCACTGCTGGCCAGATATTGTTGTGTGGCCGATCGGTCTCCTTCCTGGCAGTATTATTGACACATGTAAATCCTTCAGCAATGCTGATGAGACTTTCCCGCTCATGCTAGTGTGACCTCTGCTGTCACGTGGCTGCTGTGCTGAGAGTATTGTGCTGAGAGTATTGTGCTGAGAGTATTGTGCTGAGAGTAATGTGCTGAGAGTACTGTGCCACCTGCTGAATGTTGTGTTCTGGTCCTGTGGTCCAGTCTGGGGATGGACTCATCCACGCGGTCGCGTATGGCACACAGTGTATAGTAGATAGATGGGCTCTTAACTGATCAAGGCATGTCCACCCAGAAACTGTCTTTAAAGTATATTTTGCTCCTCTGCTTATTTAACCCTTATATGTTGAATTTGTAGAATGAGTGTGACGTCAAAGATTCATTTTTGTTGGTCCACCAGTGAAATTTGTAAAAGGAGTCACAAATTCTTAGCAGCAATGGGAGTGGGAAGTTCGAGTCAATTTACCCAACTGATTACTTCGAATTGTCTGTGTCAATAAATCAGATGTTCGATTCAGGAGCTTATTTGTGAAAGGGAACTGTGGTCCAATTAGAACAATCCAACTGAACTCAAACTGGCACTGTAGTCCATTTAGAAGAATTCAACTGAAATCAAACAGGCATCGTGATCCAATTAGAACAATTCAACTGAATTCAAACTGGCGCCACGGTCCATATAGAACAATTAATCTGAACTCAACCAGCACTATATTGCAAAAATAAAACTGCAAATAACTGATTTATTCATTCATGTTGTGTGTTTGTTTGTTTATATATGCCTATTGATATCAGGTACCAAGAAATACCAAAAGCCAATTATTATTATTTTTTTTGGAGCAATTTTTTTAATTAATTTTACTTCATCTTACTATGCTATGGAAAATCCATAACCACAGAAATACTTAACTTATACATGACTCATTAAAATGCTGAAGATTTTAGACTGTTATGGAGGATTCTGGTCATGTGAGAGGTGTTTTTATGGCTTACTCATCCTTCACTCTTGTTGATGTATTTTATGTACAAATACAACCATCTACTCAATTATGGCTATAAATGCACCCAAGAAATAAAATTTTCCTTCCATTATCTGGAAGAGGTAAATTGGTGTATTTGTACATCCTGTATGAGTAAAAAAGGTATTTGCAAAATAGAGATTTGTGTAAAAGCCACAACAAAAGCACATTTAAGGAGAAGAAGCAGAAGACACTTAGACTGGCACGATGCTCGCCACTGCCGTAATGGCAGATACCAGTCGTCTTTTTCTCCTTTTGTCTTTCTCTACCTCATTCCTCTCTGTCCCCCACCTTCCTCATCCCTCTCTCCCTCACTCTGTGTACCCATAACCACTCTGCTGTCTCTGTCACTACAGGACCAAAAGCAGAG